>NW_012102588.1:2161045-2162049 GCF_000951045.1 Mandrillus leucophaeus
TCAGCACTTTGGGAGGCTGAGGCAGGAGGAGCAGGGGAGGCAGAGGTTGCAAAGAGCAGAGATCGTGCCACTGCACTCCAGCCTGGGCGACAGGGCAAGACTCCGTCTCAAAAAAAAAAAAAAGAAAGAAAGAAAGAAAGAAAGCACTGTGAGGAACCACAGGGCATGCAGATTTCACGGCCAGTCTGTGAGGAGTGAGAGGAGAGGGATTGTGCTCTTTTACCCTGGGTACCTGGCATCTCGCCTGCACCTGGTGCAATCATCGAATTCATGATTGAATGAGTGAATGAAAGATTTTGTAGGGGGGATTTAAAAAGATTTTATCAAGGACACAGTACGTAAACAGGACCCTGAAGAATCTGTAGGGAAATGTAGGAAAGTTGAAAGGCATAGATGTGGGAGGAAGACATTCTAGGGGAAAGGTATGGCCTAAGCAAAGGCGTAGAGGCAGAAAAGCCCAGCGCATATTCAGCAAAGGAGGGGTCCGGCTCCTTAGAGCTGTGATTTAGACAATCCCTCTGAGGAATGCTTTGAACGAGAGGGGCTGGAGGCAGGAAATAGGGCAGTGGTAGAGACCTCTGGTTGTTCCTCATGATATGGTTTCCTCTTCCTCCATTGCATTGAGAGATGATGATGACGATGATGATGGTGATGATGATGATGATTGGGGGCATTTATTTGATATATATCAGTGTCAAGCACTGTGCTAAACTCTTTACACAGATTATATCACTTAATGTTCATTAATGAACCTACAAAGTGGTCGTCATATCTCCATTTTACAAGTCAGGAGACTGAGTATTCCAGAAATTAGGAAGCTTGCCTGAAACCATGGGTGGCACCTGAGGGAGCCCAGGAAGTCCGATGGCAGAGCCCAGAGTCCAGAGCCCAAGGCATAGCATGACATTTTTCCCCCCCAGGCATTTCCAAACCAGTGCAATCAACGCCAGAGCTGCTTTCCAAGGATACAACAAACCATTTGAAACTTTCTAGAATTTGGAAAG
>NW_012102588.1:2164541-2167151 GCF_000951045.1 Mandrillus leucophaeus
TGTATTTGATTCCAGCTAAATGGGACCACATATGGCATATTATCTTTGATTAGCAACTGTCCTTTAAAATAATATTGGATGCCTTCTCTAATGGTTATTTCCAAAGATTAGAGGAAATCATTAATTTCCCCATGCTTCATGTTCTAGGAACTGGGAAGGCTGGGAATAATGAGGGATGAAGATGAATAAAACTCATCAGCCTAGCTCAGACATCCCACAGGGTAAGAGTGTGATACCCAGAAGAAGTTTCTGATGGAGCAAACTGGGTCCTAGATTTCTGGCACTAGGAATCCCAGGTATTGTGACAGCAGCTAGGAGAGGAACAGGAGCATTAATTAGCTTTCAGATCTAGAACAGGGTTCTCCTTCTAAAAATAGCTGGGCCACTGTGGAAGTCAAAGCTACATCAAAAGTCTATTAAAACCCACAAAACTCTCTGCCAAAGCCCTCCATGAGAGGCCAGCAAGAAGTCAAGACATGGTGCCTATGTTTCCTTAAAACGTTTTCTAGTGAGTGCCCTCCACACCTACAATGTTGGGTTCAAAAGTTTGTTCTTTCCTGTGACACCGAGGAGGGGGAAAGAGCAGGGGAGGATCTTTCCAGTTCACTGCTCTCTCCGGAAAGAATGGGGTGGGCTGAGCAACAAGGTGACTGATGACGGACAGGGCCCTCAGAGTCCAGCAAGGCTACCAGGGCCAGGATGCCCCCAAAGAGAATTGCCACTCTGATCTTTATGCCAATAGACACCCTGAGTCTTTGATAATTACTGATTTTTCCAAGAATTAAAGGAAAAAAATATGTATTTATATAATGGTAAAAAAATACAGAGAGAGAGATACATATATCAGGGCTCAGCATAGTGGCTCACGCCTATAATCTCAACAGTTTAGGAGGCTGAGGTGGGAGGATTGCTTGAGCCCAGGAGTTCAAGACCAACTTGGGTAAAATGGCAAGATTCTGTCTCTAGCAAAAATGAAAAATTAGCCAAGCATGGTGTCTCGCGCCTGTGGTTCCAGCTATTTGGAGTCTGAAGTGGGAGGCTCACTTCTGTGAGGTCAAGGCTGCAGTGAGCCCTGAGTGCACCATTGTACTCCAGCCTGAGCGACAGAGTGAGACCTTGTCTCAAAAAATAAAATAAAATAAAATAAAATAAAATAAAATAATATATACTTACATATGTGTGTGTATATATATACATCTGCATCAATTTAAGCTCACATCTTTTTCTGTTTTCTGTGAATGGACTTTGCAGCCTGTCATCCATGTCTCCAGGAAGTACCTGAAGTGAGTTCTCATGTGTCTACATTCTCTTCTCCTTCATAATAATCTGTTTCTCCAAGGCCCGGACATTTAAACCCCAAGCATTACTGTGACAAAACGCTGGTTTGGGCTAAACATAGAAAGACACTTTGAAAAATGCCCAAGTTATTTCCTTTTTTGCTTTTCTTTTTTTGGAATAAAATATACATAATTTTCCATTTTAATCATTTTAAGTGTACAATTCAGTAGCATTAAATACATTCGCGTTGTTATGCAACCATAACCACTATCCTTTTCCAGATTTTTTTTAGCTTCCAAACTGAAACTCTGTATCCATTAAACAAAAACTTTTCATTTCCCCTCCCCCAGCCCCTGGCAACCACCATTCTACTTTCTGTCTCTATGAATTTGACTACTCTAGTTATGTCATATAAGTGAAATCACAGTATTTGTCCTTTTGTGACTGGTTTATTGCACTTAGCATAATGTTTTCATGGTTCATTCATGTTGTAGCATGTGTCAGAATTTCTTTCCTTTTTGAAGCTAAATAATATTCCACTGTATGCACTATATATATGTGTATGTGTGTGTGTATATATATATATATTATATATACATGTAAATATAGTAGATACGAGGTCTCACTTTGTTGCCCAGGCTGGTCTCGAACCCCTGAACTCAAGCCATCCTCCCACCTCAGCCTCCCAAAGTGTTGAGATTACAGGCGTGCACCACCACACTGGCCTCCATTGTATGCAGAGACCACATTTTGTTTATCTATTCATCAGTCATGGTCATTTGGGTTGCCTCCACCTTTGGGCCATTGTAAATGATGCTGCTATGAACATGGGTTGTACAAATAACAGTTTGAGTCCCTGTTTTCAATTCTTTTGGGTAAATGTCCGAAATGCATCAGGTTTGCTTTTTCAATTATGTAACGTTACCTCCACAGACAGTCTGCAATGCATGCTCAGCTTTAGACCTCGCACCTTCTCTCCCAGAGGAGTTATAGCCAGTATATAAACACCAGCTGCACACAGCAAAGTGTGGCATGAGCATCTGAGTGGAATCAAGAAGGTACCGTGAGGATAACCGGGCATGGCGGCACATGCCTGTAGTCCCAGCTATTCAGGAGGCTGAGGCAGGAGAATCACTTGAACCTGGGAGGCAGAGGTTGCGGTGAGCCGAGATCGTGCCACTGCACTCCAGCCTGGGCGACAGGGCAAGACTCCGTCTCAAAAAAAAAAAAAAGAAAGAAAGAAAGAAAGAAAGAAAGCACTGTGAGGAACCACAGGGCATGCAGATTTCACGGCCAGTCTGTGAGGAGTGAGAGGAGAGGGATTGTGCTCTT
>NW_012102588.1:2167881-2188982 GCF_000951045.1 Mandrillus leucophaeus
CCCCCCCAGGCATTTCCAAACCAGTGCAATCAACGCCAGAGCTGCTTTCCAAGGATACAACAAACCATTTGAAACTTTCTAGAATTTGGAAAGCTTCACTTTTGTTCTATTCTTTTTTTCTTTTTCTTCTTTTCAGAAACCACTCAGTTTTTAAAAAGTATTAGAAAAACTCTTAAAAAAATAATTGAAACTGAGATCCTTGGAGACCCTTGCCCTAGGCACAGCAAAAATTTTTATCTAAATGTGATCAGCACTTTGGGAGGCTGAGGCAGGAGGAGCAGCTGAGGTCAGGATTTTGAGACCAGCCTGCCCAACATGGTGAAACCCTGTCTCTACTAAAAATACAAAATCAGCCAGGTGTGGTGGTGGGCACCTGTAATCCCAGCTACTCAGGAGGCTGAGGCAGGAGAATTGCTTGAACCCAGGAGGCGGAGGTTGTAATGAGCTGAGATCGCGCCACTGCACTCTAGCCTGGGGGACAGAGAGAGACTCCATCTCAAATAAAATAAAATAAAATAAGTAAAGAAATAAATGTATTTTGGACACAAGACTCCAGAATAAATATATTTTCCTCCAGACTAAAGTTTTTAAAAATCTGATTATTTTCCTTTAAAATAACTGTTCTAGTTTTAATACAGAATTTAAAAACTTGCTGGGGAAAATAGAGTCCTGATTTCATTGCGTCCTTTAGCAGGCTTCCTAATCCGGATTCTGAGTTAAAATTGTTTGGAGAGTAAGTAGGGTTAATTCCAAGAGCTTCCTGAGTTTGAAAAGAGACATGAGGTTCTAGAATGGTGGAAATTACAGTTACTTAGACTCACAGTTTGCCCCAAACCAGATGGAAAAATAAGGGTCAAGATGTCCAGAAAAAATCCCAAAAAGGCACATGCCAGTGCCGGCTGCTGACAATTAGAACGTGGGAACTCCAGCTCGAGTGAGCTGTCTCGCCAGGCAAAACATTTCACGTCGGTGGGTGCTGAAAACCAGCAATCCAGGAAGGCGGCCGGCTGGTGGCAAAGCAGCTGTCCTGGAGGAAAGCAGGCAACCCCACCCGGAGAAAGCAACTCTCCCACTCCCAGCAACCCCACTGGTTCATCAGGGGCACCCTCTCCTCCCAGCTCCAAAGCTGACACCCCAGGTGGTCACCGTGAAGCATGGACATTCTCAGAGGCTGCATCTCACCAAGTTCTTCCCTGAAGGGTTTGAGGCCAAGGCAGTGTCTCTTCCAGGCTGAGAGGAAGACCTCCCATAACACAGTCATCTGAGATGCTCATCAATGTGTGGGTTCCTCCTCCTCCTTCCAGACCTGCTGAATCAGAATCTCCAGAAGGAGGGCTCAGGAATCAGCCGTTTAAACACCCTCTCCAGGGATTTCCATACAAACACAAGGGTGAGAACCACTAAACTATAAGCAACAGACCTCTTTCCTCTAGAAAGAAGAATGGTGTGCTGTCCTCTGTGGTCCGGGTTCTCTGACTGGTAAGTGGTCGGCAATGGCTGAATGAATAGATTAATGGATACCAGAGGTTACTTTGCCATCATTTGGGATGGTGGTGGAGGGTTTCATAGAGGAAGGGGCTCCTGGAGGGCTGTGGCCTGCCTGGGCCAGGGCAAGGCCTCTGGGGCTCTTGCTTGGGGCTGGGCATCTGTGTCTGCCCCTTTCACCTGCGCTGTGGCTCAGCCACATCTGCACAGGCCCAGCTTTGGCCCAGAGCCCAGCAAGGCCACCCCGAAGTCAGACACTTTTCTCTCCAACAAACGGCCAGACCAACCAAGCTTGGCCCTCAGGACTGGAATTTGCCACATTAGGAACCAGCCTCAGCCTCGCAGACACCCACGCTACCTCTTGCCAGGAGGGTGGTACTGGGGCCAGCCCCAAAACTGGCCACAGGAACTCTTGGCAGTTTCGCCCCAATTAAACCACACAAAGCTGCCATCCAGCCTTTTCAGGAGTAACGTTTGCCCTTCCTGGGCTGGCTGTAGTTTGTCAAAGCAAGGAGAGCCTGTGGCTACACCCTCACAGTCCCTGGCTTCCTGACTTGCAGGCCTTTCCTACTTCTCCCACAGTTTTACCTGACCTGCCCCCAGAGCATTGACTTCAGAGCCTTCCAAGCTGATGAAGTTATCCAACGTCGCCCCACTGCCTCGCATTTGCAGAGATCAGTTTACTTTCAACACGTCTTCATTTCTGTTATCTCTATTATCTCATTTTGTTCTCCTGGCCGCCTTGCAGGAAAGGACAGGGTATTATTACCCCATCTGATGGTACAAAGAAGCAGAGCCAGGGCTCAAGGTCACATCCCTGAGTGGCAGAGCCAGCCCCAGGACCAAAGTCTGAGCTGGCACCTTTGCTCAGACCTTGGACAGACCTGGGGGAAGGCAGCAGGCTACGTGGCTTTCAAACTTTATTATGTTTACCGCTCACCCAGAAGTGCGTTTTTACAAAGCAGGTCTCCAGACGCTCCCCAGAGCATTCTGTAGATTCAGTGTGCCTGGGAATCTGCATTTTAATAAGCACCTCTGACTGAAGTGAACAGAACGTTTTAACTTACCCCTGGAGATCTCACCCCTTTATGGTGGTTTGAAAAAATGAGTAATTTTGTTATTGAGAATATGGAAGTCCTTAGAAAGGAAAATTGTGCCTGAATCCCTCAGGCCCTTGACCTCAGCTGTACTGGGGCCCCCTTCAGAGTGATTAACCTGCTGAAAGGAAATAAATGTGCCCTAAAACCCTAAGCTCACTGCCTGCCTGGCAGGTTGGTGATTCTCAACAAGCGTCTTCTTTGATCTTTCTCTTCAATGCTGATAACCTTTGGCTGCATATTCTTATCCTAGTTTTGAGTTTTGCCCCATTTTTGCTTTAGCAGTTTTTTAAAAAAACTTTTAGTTGTCACATTTTTTTCCCCCTATCTTTTAAGCTCCTGGGGCTTGACTTTTTCTTTCTCACACCAAAGTCTCCCTAGTTGAAAAATACCTTGGACCAGTTAGTTTATTTCCACCTGCATTTCACTTGGATGGTGCCACCATTCCACAGCCAAACCCTGGCACTAAATCCAGCCCTGCTGCCCACCCCACCAAAGCTATGTAGACTATATTCACTGTGTCCCCTGCCTTCATGCTTCCCGAGGTGGAGAAGGTACATAATGGTGCCTCCAAGCCTGTCCTGTCCCTCAGACCTATTCCTATGTAAGATACACCCCAAGGGAGGTTGACAAGACAATAGTTACGGAAAATGAAGGAAAATCTAAGTTGGCTCTGACCATGTCACCTAAGCTCTCACAGATCTGGAGAGCTGTCTGAGGTTTTAATGAAGTGATCTGCTATCAATTTCGTCCTTCAAGTGTAGTGCAGACGTGTTCCTGAAGAGCTTGTTATTAAGACATTTCACTTGTTTCTGTTTTGCTCACTTCTAGTCTCTTAAAAATCTTTGTATACTTGCTTTCTAATTATAAAAACACATGTACATTTAGAAAATTTGGAAATCCTAGAAAAGTATACAGTAGAAAAACATCACTAATGCTCCCTCCACCCAGAGTCCTTCTATTAACATTCTGCCATCTATTATAATTCAATTTTTTATATACACGGAATTTTTTAAGAGATCTGGGGCCAAGCATAGTGGCTCATGCCTGTAATTCCAGCACTTTGGGAGGCCAACGCAGGTGAATCACCTGAGGTCAGGAGTTCAAGACCAGCCTGGCCAACATGGTGAAACCCTGTCTACTAAAAATACAAAAATTAGCTGGGCATGGTGGTGCACACCTGTAATCCCAGCTACTGTGGTCCAAGAATTGCTTGAACCCGGGAAGCAGAGGTTGCAGTGAGCCGTTGCAGTGAGCCATTGCACTCCAGCCTGGGTGACAGCGAGACTCCATCTCAAAATATATGTATCTGGGATCGTACTATTTTATAATTTGATTTTTAAAAATTTAGTATATCATGATTATTTCCTCAGGACATTATGTCTTCTAAAGCATGAATTCTGTAGACTCCCATAGTATTGCATCATTTGGATGTGCCATCTGTGTCATATACTTAGTAATCTTCTGAGGGTTGGATACTGTAGTGGATTTTTGTCATTCTCATAGGCAACTTTGTACACTCTGTATCTGAATCCTCTTCCTATGTTTGGAGACTCCCTCACCCAATGAAACAGAAATGAAGAAAGATGGCAGTAAGATTCACTTTCCCTGGCTCCCTTGCAGCTAAAGTGTGGTCACATAGCCTAGTCTTTACCAATGCAATGACTCTACCCAAATTTGAATGGGAAGATAGTGTGAAGAAGCAAGGTCTAAAGACTTCCAATCCTGTGAGGATGGGGGAGAGTTGGCCACTCCATCAGATTCCAGAACCCACCATTCAGCTGCTGTAATGTTGGCAGAATCAACTGTAGTGTTTGCTCCTGGAGCAGCAGCAGGGGTACATTCATTAGGTATGCTGCAGTTTGAACCTGAGTATTGATTGTATCCTTCAGGACCAATTTCCTGGTTTTCCTGGAGATTCTGTGAGCTATCTAGTGTCCTGTAACAAATTCTCCCTTTCTCTTTTTAACTTAAAATACCCAGACTTAGTTTCTGTTGTTTGTAACAATGAAATATGATTGATAAAAAATGCTTAGGTCATTTCAATATTTGTTATTTTAAATAATACTGTGGCCAAGATCCTGAACATAACTCTTCTCACGTATCTATTGTATTTACTTCGTATAAATTCCTAGAAGTAAAATTCCTGAATTGAAATATAAGCATTTTTCAGGCTCTTGATAAATATTGCCAAATCATAGTCCAGAAAATTAGGAGTTTATAATGTCATATTTTTGCAGGTTTTTGTAGAGGTTATATGTATAACCTCTACACATAACCTCTAGATGTTATATGTATAACCTCTATAAATATATATATAATTACATATATATAATTATATATATATATAAAATTTTCCTAGTTTTCATTCTTTCATTCAACAAACACAAACACTTACTACATTTCAGGCACTGTGCAAGGCCCTTAAAAATAAGTATGTATTTCATTAAGTGTAGGAGAAAGTTAAAATGACTATAGCAGAGGAGTTAGGGACTTTTAACTCTCAACAAATAGCACATCTCTTCTCAGCTAAACTAAATGAGCAATAAGACAAAATAGTACAGCATTTGGGGTCAAAACTATTACCTTTATTATGTTGATATTGGAAAATAAATCTGGCTTATATTTGCAGGTAAATGAGCTTCCTAATTTTGAACCGCCAAATCAGACAGACTTGCCCACCCAGCTGGAGGAGCAGAACATAACTTGCACTCCTTGTTGGAAACTAGAACCTAAGGGAGAGCAAAGAGGAAGAAGTTGTGGTCTGTCTTCCAAAATCACCAACCTGGCAGGGTCTCACCCCATTCCAAGGGAGTAAGGTGGCAGGAGAGGTCACGGGGAGCTTACAGTCAGTGGAGCTACTGACACCTGGAAGGGAGCATCAGGAATGAGGTATAACAAGTTGGGGAGGGGACTGCCTAGCAGGGGTGAGGAAGGCTTCCCAATTTCACCCAAAGGACAAGTGGTGGAACCGGCTACCTCAGCACACATCAAGCACGCGGAACTGACCTTGAAGTTCTGTATCTCATAGAAAATGTCTGCAGGCAGAGCAGCCAGCGCTTGCCATCAACAAAGGGGAACAGATAATCAGATGTTGTCAGTTTACATCCAGTTCTGCCTCCGGAAGAATCACTCCTCCCCCTGGATGCCTGAGCTTCCTGGCCTGGACAAGGACCTTCTCCCATGTGGCAGAGCCAGGCAGCTGTTCCCCAGATTGGCTTCCTCATCCTTCTGGGCACAGCTGGGTGACATCTTTCAGTGTCTCCTGGAGTTAGGTATGGCCATGTGACTCATTTCTGGCCCATGGAAAGTAGGCACAAGAGCTGTACTATCTCCAGATGTGTCCCACGCAGCAGGTTAAATCATGTTCCCTCCAAAATTCATGTCCACCAGAGCCTCAGAAGGTGACCTCATTTGGAATACGGGCCTTTGTAGGTGTAATTAAGGTAAGGATCTTGAGACGACTTCCTGGATTCGGGTGGGCCCTAAAGCCAATGACAGGTGTCCTTAGATAGCAAAGGAGAAGAAGACACAGAGAGACACAGGAGAGAGGGCCTCGCTAAGACCAAGGCAGAGGCAAGAGCCAAGGCATGGCAAGGACGGCCAGCGGCCCCCAGGCATGGAATGGGCTCCTCCTTAGAGCCTCTAGAAGGAATCAGCTTGGACTTCTGGCTTTCAGAACTGCGAGCGAGTACATTTTTGTTATGTTAAGCCACCCAAGTGCTGTAGCGGCAGTTTGGTAAAGCAGCCCTAGCAACTGATAGGGGACCTAAAACCCTCTCTGCAATCTGTCCTGCTCTTTCCCCTCTGGCCGGCTGGCCTGGTAACAGTCCCGGGGTGATGTTGGAAACCACAGGCAGAGGCTGGGGAGCCGCAAGATGGAATGTGTGTGGATTCCCGAGTCACTGCTCGGAGGGAGCAGGAACACCTGCCCACAGGGCAGAAGCAACATTAACCACAGTACACAGGAAAAAAAGGCAAAAAAAAATTTCTGGATCATCTGTTACAGTGGCCAAATACCTTAACTAATGTCCCCCATAACTAATATCCAGCATAAAGTAATAAACTGTCATTCTCTATATTAGCATAGTATGGGGGAAATTTACAAACAAAAAATTAAATAAAAAGATAAGAAATTTAAAAAAAAATTTTTAAATGTCATTCTGGCTCAGACAGCAGTCTTGCGGAATTTGTAATTTTAGTCTGTTGCTGAGAGACGGACCCTCTGTGAATACACGGAAAAAGTCCTCTGGTCAGAACTGGGAAGCTGAGAATAACAGTCTTCCCCTCCAAAAAATATACAAAACAAAACTGGAGGCCGGGGGCCCCGTCGCACTCAGCCTGCATCTTGTGGGTATCCCCATTCGTGGGCTATCTCCCCTACTCCACCTAAACCTGGCCAGTCTACACCAGCAGAGGCCTGTGGAGGGCAGGAGTGTGTGATCAGTGGGCTCAGGGGACATGAGTACCCGTGCTATGTGGAAACACTGTGTGGTGTGTCACTGAGAGACATCTTCGCCTCCAAAAGTAGACCTGTGCGTGCTGCAGCACAGGCCAGGAGAGCAGGGAGGAGGGGCAGGCCCTTTTCAAGAAAGGAAGAAGATGACAACGAGGCCAAGAAGGATGGGCGTGGAGCTACAGCATCCAACCTGCAAGCGGGGCTGCATTGCCCAGCATTCTCGCCACCTCCACACGTGTCTCTGAGTGCGTACGTGGCTCTTTTAGGGGAGCCTGCCGTTGTTACTGGATCTGTAAAGGCCTACTGGGCCTCTCCACACCAGCTCTGAGCTCCTCGAAGGCAGGAATGTGATGCCCCTGGCATTTGTAGTTCATGGGAGGCAGTGGTGGTGGGTGATGCTGGACTAGGAGGCTATGGGCAGATCATGAAAATCTCCTGAATGCTGTGAGAGGTTTGGACCCCACTCTATGGGTAATGGGGTGACTCTCAGGAGGAGTCTTTACATTCTGTATTTTACCCTGAGAGGATATGAATTTATAATACCTCGTTGTTCAGCACAAGAAGAGGCACTCAGGCAACTGACATGAGGAAGTACTTGTCCTATAGCAGCTGCTCACACTACAGCATAGGACAAACCTGAAACTGGGGCAAGGCAGAACAGCCAAAGGTGTGCACTAACCAGGGGCTTAATCTAAACACAGCCAGCATGGAAAAACTCAAAGCGATGCATCAGCCAAAACCAGAACGCCAAGTGGTGGGGGCGAAGGGCAGAATTTCTGACCTCTTGGTTCAGCCAGCCCCCAGTCAAAACCAACGAAAGGGACAAATCAGAGGGAAAATTCTGTGTTTTAGACTGCTGATTCTGGAAGCATGGTCTGTACAGAGCAAGACTACCATAAATATTTGTGTAACTGAAAGCAAAAGTCAGTATTAATGCTCATCACATAACATATTTCAGTTTCTATCCCTTAAACACACACACACACACACACACACACACACACACACACACACACACACACCCCACATACCCCAAAAGCATGGATATCATGTGAATGGCTGGTTTCTCACTGTGAAAGGAAAATAAATCTTGGGGTCACTAAGCTAAAGGGAAAAGTCAAGCTGGGAACTGCTTGGGACCAACCTGCCCCCCATTCTATTCAAAGTCACCCCTCTCCTCGCTGACACAGATGCATATCTGATTGCATCCTTTGGAAGGGTTAATGAGAAACTCAGAAGATGCAACCATTTTTCTGTCATCTCTCTGTGACTTGGAAGCTCCGCCCCACCCCTTCAAGTCTTCCTGCCTTTGCTTCAAGTTGTCCTGCCCTTCTAGACCAAACCAATGTACTTCTTACATAATTGATTGATGTCTTATGTCTCCCTAAAATGTTTAAAACTAAGCTGTGCCCCGACCACCTTGGGCACATGTCATCAAGACTTTCTGAGACTGGATCAGGGACACAACCTCAACCTTGGCAAAATAAACTGTCTAAGTTAACAGAGATCTGTCTCAGATTTTCTGGGTTCACACTGTGGTCTCCCCAGACTGCAGTCTGAATGCAGTGCTCTGCTGCCTGAGGGCTGGCCAATGAAGACAGAGGTCCCTGAAAGTGAGGGTTGGAAGTGCCACATCTGATGTCAGAAAAAAGGCTACTTCAGCAGGGTGCGGTGGCTCACGCCTATAATCCCAGCACTTTTGGAAGGCTGAGGTGGGCACATTGCTTGAGCTCAGGAGTTCAGAGACCAGCCTGGGCAACATGGTGAAACCCTGTCTCTACCAAAAATACAAAAACTAGCTGGGCGTGGTAGTGTGTTCCTGTAATCCCAGCTACTAGAGAGGCTGAGGCAGGAGAATCACTTGAGCCCAAGAAGTGGAGGTTGCAGTGAGCCAAGATCACGTCACTGCACTCCAGCCTGGGTGACAGACTGAGACTCTGACTCAAAAAAAGAAAACAAAGAAAGAAAAAAAGGCTACTTCAGCCCCCCAGTAATGTCCCAGCATCCTCAGTTTCCTCTGTGAGCATAAGCACAGGTCTTTCAGCAAGGATGGCAGCCGGGGCTCAGTCGGCAGGCAGCTCTGCCTAGCAGCTGATGTGCAGAAGATTTCAGGCCAAGGTTTCCCTGGAATCCAGTTTTGGTTTTTCTTTCCATCTCTTATTCCCTTCTCTTCCTTCTCTTTTCTGGCCTGAGGAGCCAGTTCGTGGTTCTTTGCTATGGCAGCCTGAGCAAACAGATACAAACTCTTTCCAGGTGGCTCTGGGATGGGCCCTTTCCCTCCCCTGCCCTGCCATGGGCGTTAATCATGAACAGGAGTTGTATGTGTGCCATGGAGCGGAAGAAGACATTGCTAGACAAGAAAAGTAATAAGAGCAGAAACAGGCATTGACAGGATACTCTTGCAGTGGGGATGGCAGGTGGGAGTTAGGATAACACTGCTGATTAACATTTATCGAGCAACTCCTATATACATGCTAATTCCAGTGCAGTATGTCTGCTCACCCCTGAAACAATTCTTTGGAGGTGAGTCTTACTATCATGTCCATTCTATCCACACATGAGAATAATGGCTTCAGAAAGTTAAACGTTATGTCCAAGATTAGATAAGTGGGGAAGCCCATGGGTTGAACCCAGGACCACAATGGTTTGTTTTCAAGTTTCCAAGCACAGGAGAATAGAATTTGTGCTTTAAAGCTCATCCTGATCTTCCCTTGGGGGTTTAGCCTGGGCCTGAGTTGAGCCTCCTAGGATCAGCCTAACCTGAAGTTGTTCTTGCCTGTTAACCTCCATCCCAGACACGGCCACTGGGCAGGTCCGCGGCTAAACCAGCCAAACCAGAGCAGAGGAGTCAGGGCCGGTGCCAAGTTCCTGCTCCAGTCCTCTTCCATGGTGGCAGCTGGCCACTGCAGAGACCACCCAGGGTGCCTGTGCACTGGCCAAGAGATGCAGGGTGGTTTAGGCACGGCCATATGTACTCCCATTAAAGAGGATTTTCTACACAGCTGCTAAAGAAAGCCTGAAAACAAAACCAAACAATCCCCCAAAATGTTCAGATTCCGAAAAAAAGGCTGAAAGCCTCTTCACTTAAGCAACAGCCCGAGGAGAAGGAGCCAGTTTGTAGCTCCAGTTTCAGCTCCTACAAACAGACAGTCAGGGACTCAGCTGTCTTGCCTAACTCTGGAATCTTTATTATCAAATAGCACATGTGTCACTCCAAGAACCGTGCCTACGAAGTCATCTATGAGAATTCCCTTTTTGCCCCTAAAGGCAAAGGTCCCAAATAGGTCAGCCTTACACGCAGACAGGATCCTTGTGGCTGTTGACACACGGACATCGTCATTCTCATAAGCACGTCAACGTGGCATTCGCTCTGTGCCAGGCATTCCTATGCTCCTATGTGCTCGTTCATTCCAACCTCATACTTCATCCTCACTTGCCCAAAGTTGCTTAGCCAGCTATTGTTGGAATTAGGATTTCAAAGCCAACAGTCCAGAACTTGTGCTTTTAATCACCACACTACACTACCTTTCTTTTTCTTTTTTTTTTTTTTTTTTTTTTGAGACAAGGTCTTTCTCTGTTGCCCAGGCTGGAGTGCAATGGCACCATCTTGGCTCATGGCGACCTCCACCTCCCGGGTTCAAGCAATTCTCCTACCTCAGCCTCCCGAGTAGCTGGGACTACAGGGGCCTGCCACCACGCCCGGCTAATTTTGTATTTTTTGTAGAGACGGGGTTTCACTGTGCTGGCCAGGCTGGTCTTGAACTCCTGACCTCAGGTGATCCACCCACCTTGGCCTCCCAAAGTGCTGGGATTACAGGCATGAGCCACCACTCCCGGCCTACACTACCTTTCTTAAAATATTTGGGGAAGTAGAGCCAGGTGCGGTGGCTCATGCCTGTAATCCCAGCACTTTGGGAGGCCAAGGCAGACAGATCACCTGAGGTCAAGAGTTCGAGGCCAGCCTGGCCAACATGGTGAAACCTCATCTCTACTAAAAATATAATTAGCCGGGCGTGGTGGTACTTGCCTGTAATCCCAGCTTCTCAGGAGACTGAGGCAGGAGAATCGCTTGAACCAGGAGGTGGAGGTTGCAGTGAGCCAAGACTGCACCACTGCACTCCAGCCTGGATGACAAGAGTGAGACTCCGTCTCAAAAAAACAAATAAACAAAAAACAAACAAACAAACAAACAAAACTGGGGGAAGGAGATTACATTTTACTCCTTTAGCATGTATAATATCCTCACCATTGAAACTAGGCACCAGGCAGCAATTGCCAGTCCTATGTTCTTTCTTCTCTAGTCTGCAAAGCTGCTAAGGACAAAACTCTGGGGGCTGCTTGCTTCCCTGCTCCCTGCAGCACCTCCCAGAGGGTTTCACCCTCCCGTTGTCCTTCCTACACATAAGATGTTTCAGGTGAGAGGAGTAGATTATCACCATGAAATATTTGTGAATCCCAAAGTTAAGGCCTTAATTCCAGAAGGCCTCATGAGTTATCTAGATGGTGTCATTGGAACGATTAAAACAGTGGTTCGTAACCTTTACTTTGTCTCCTCCAGCTCAACCATGGCTCTAGTGGTGTGTGAAGGGGGAGGCAGATGTAGCTTGCTCCTGTGTCTGGATAGACCAGGTAGACACTACCAGCCACCTTGCATCAGTGCTTCTTTGTTCAAGGTCCAGTGAGCTTGGATTTGGCCCCTCTTAATTATGCAAATATAAGGTACTTACTGTCAAGGAGGAAGAGTTTAGAGGTTTTTCTGTCCTTTAAAGTCACCCCTTTTAATACATTTTGATATGCAGAAGTGCCATATCAAATGGTGGCTGCACTGCCAGCCACCTGTGGCTACAGAGCACTTGGAATGAGGCTAGTCCCTACGGAGACTAGACTAGATTGCAAATATTACCACGAATATTAAATTAAATGTTTTTTAAATAAAAATTTTAAATTTAAATATAAACTTTTTTTTTTTTTTTTTTTTTTTTTTTTCATGGGGCTAATTTAAAAATTTTAAATTTAAATATAAACTTTTTTTTTTTTTTTTTTTTTTACTTTTTTCATGTGGCTACTAGAAAATTTCAAATTACATATGGCTCACATTTTTCTAAATCTATATAATCCACTGCTCCCTCCTTGGAAGGAGGGAATAAGTTCACTCGGAGGCAGTCTCATGAGACAAAAGGGATTGTGTCAGTCAGGATACATTATATAAGATATAAGCCAAAGTTCTGCTGTGGTAACAAATAATCCCTCCAATCACAATCACAATTAAACCAGCAAGGTTTAATTCTCACTCATGATTCCTTGTCATAGTTGCTACAGAACTAAGGCTGACTAGCCCCAATATTGCTGGTCACCATAGTAGAGAGAAAGTCATTATTTCCATTCACAGCCCATTGGCCAGACCTCCCAGACACAAGGGAGAAGCACAATGCTACCATGTGTCTGAAAAACAGAGTCTGAAATGTATATATATATTTATATTTATATTTGTTTTGTTTGTTTGTTTGAGACAGTTTCACTGTCGTCACCCAGGCTGGAATGCAGTGGCACGATCTCAGCTCACTGCAACCTCCACCTCCCAGGTTCAAGCAATTTCCCTGCCTCAGCCTCCCGAGCAGCTGAGATTACAGGCATGCACCACCATGCCTGGCTAAAGAGTCTGAAATATTTGATGAACTCAGTCTTATGACCTCTATAGAGATGGGGACTTAGGCCCCCTTTCTGTATGAAAACTGTTGTTATTAGAACCACACTGGCAAAGAATAGAATGGATGTAATGAATGGTATCAGAAGGCATCATGGCCGGGCCATAACTCCAACCAGCAAAGCTGACTAAAACCTTGACTGAATGTTCCTAGTTGAACTAAATTTAAATTTGGGAAGAAAATATATAATCTCTTAGAAAAATCAAAGTGAA
The DNA here is from genome assembly GCF_000951045.1 of Mandrillus leucophaeus. Lineage (NCBI taxonomy): Eukaryota > Metazoa > Chordata > Mammalia > Primates > Cercopithecidae > Mandrillus > Mandrillus leucophaeus. Next base: position 2,180,840 of record NW_012102588.1, read on the forward strand.
CAAATCTAAATGTGGATTTAAAAAAAGACCATCATGATTAATGATATTGTTGGGAATAGAGAGAGGATTCTGAATCTGATTTATGTCCAAAGAAGGACAAGCTTACCTTGGGGATAATTAGAGAAAAAAAAAGGATTGTCACAAATAATGCTTTTAAGCATGTAATGAAGGAAAACTTTGTTGAGGATAAAGAATATTCCATGACCAAGAGATACGTCAGTGCATAGTTGAAAAATGTGTCTGCCTATTGGCTGGGAGTTGCACTTTGCACTGGGCATAATGTCCCTTTGTGACATGGGCTAAGGGTGTGGGAGCAGCTCTCTAGATTTACCAGACGCTAGAAATAGAAACTTCAGACCAGTTTAGAAAACACTGTTGTTGGTGGGCAAGTGTGGTGGTGCACGCTTTTAATCCCAGCACTTTGGGAGGCTGAGGTAGGCAGACTGTTTGAGCTCAGGAATTCAAGACCAGCCTGGGCAACATGGTAAAAACCCATCTCTACCAAAAATTAAAAAATTAGCCTGGCTTGGTGGCATGCATCTAGGGTCCCAGCTACTCAGAGGTTGAGGTGGGAGGATCACCTGAGCTTGTGGAGGTTGAGGCTGCAATGAGCCCTGATGGCACCACTGCACTCCGGCCTGGGTGATAGACCGCGATCCTGTCTCAAAAAACAAGAAAAAAAAGGGAAAAGGCAGGCAGGAAGGAAGAAGAAATGGAGGGAGGGAGAAACGAAGGAAAGAAAGAGAGAAAGGAAGGAGGGAAGGAAAGGGAGGAAGGAGGGAAGGAAAGGGAGGAAGGAGGGAAGGAGGGAGGGAGAAAGGAAGGAAGGAAGGAGGGAGGGGGAAGGGAGGCAGGGAAGGAAGGGAGGGAGGGAGGAAGGAAAGAAGGAAGGAAGAGAAGGAAGGAAGGAAGGGAGGGAGGGAGGAAGAAAAGAAGGAAGGAAGAGAAGGAAGGAAGGAGAAGGAAGGAAGGAATGAGAGAAAGGGGGAGGGAAGGAAGGGAGTGAGGAAGGAAAGAAGGAAGGAAGGGAAGAGGGAAGGAAGGAGGGAGGGAAGGAAGGGAGGAAAGAAGGAAAGGGGGAGGGAAGGAAGGGAGGGAAGAAGGAAAGAAGGAAGGAAGGAAGGGAGGAAGGGAGGGAGGGAGGAAGGAAAAGAAGGAAGGAGGAAGGGAAGGGAGGGAGGGAGGGAGGAAGGAAGAGGGAAGAGAGGAAGGGAGGAAGGGAAAGAAGGAAGGAAGGAAGGAAGGAAGGGAAAGGAAGGAGGGAAGGAAGGAAAGGAAGGAAAAAAATACTGCTATTGGTGTATTATGATGGAATAATATAGACTGACATGTTGACCAATGCTATGATCCTTCCCAAAATTCATGTGTTAAAGTCCTAACCCCAGTACCTCAGAATGCGACTGTATTTAGAAATAGGTTTCAAAAGAGTTAATTAAGGGTAAATGAGTTCACTGGAACAAGCTCTAATTCAATATGACTGGTATTTTTAAAAGAAGAGATTACGGCACAGACACAGGAGGATAATCATGTGAAGACACAGGGGGAAGACAGCCACCCACAAGCCAAGGAGAGAAGCCTCAGGAGAAACCAATCCTGCTGACACCTTGATCTTGGCCTTCTAGCCTCTGGAACTGTGAGGAAATAAATTTCTGTTGTTTAACCTACCCAGTCAGTGGTTCTTTGTTATGGCAGCCCTAGCAAACTAATACAACCCTAGCAAACTAATACAAACGAATACAACTAATACAAACTAATACAACCAGTATACCAGACACTCTTCTATTTTTAAAAAAGGTAGTCAAAGCTTAGAAGTTTCAATACTGTTGTCCCAATTAGTAGAAATTTCTAGAATCTATATGTTCATTGTTCCTCTGTCTTGCCACTTCCCAAATATATTGTCCAATTAAAGAGCTAAAATCAGCATGGAAACTGGACTAAACTGAATGTTGTCTTTATTTCAGGACTTTGGGGTCTTACTGCCTACTCTGTAGAAATACTTTACTGCTTGTAATATCCATTGCTAAATCTGTGTTAGCAAATTATCCCAAAATGTAGTGGCTTAAGATAATTATATAATTTATTATCTATCACAGTTTCCGTAGGTCAAGAATCGGGGATGGCTTAGCTACCTTGTTCTGGCTCAGTGTTGTCAGAGGTTACAGTCAAAATATCAGCTAGGGTTGCCGTCATCTGAAGGCTTGATTGAGACTGGAAGATCTACTTCCAAGTAGCTCTCTCACTTGGTTGTCATCATGGTGCTAACTGTTGGCAAAAGGTGTAGTTCTCAGCATGTAGACCTCCACATAGACCTGCTTGTGCGTCCTCACAACATGGCAACTGGCTTCCCTCAGAGTGAGTGATCCAAGAGGATCATGCTGGAGACGATAATATCTTTTATGAGGAGTCTTGGAAATTACATACCGTCATTTCTACACCATCCTACTGGTTGTATAGATCAACTCTAGTCAAAATGAGCAGACACTACATGAGGACGTGAATATCCAAGAGCAAAAATTATTGGGTGCCATCTTGGAAATGAGCTGCTTCATTGCTTCATCCCAATTTTGTGAACATTCGGAATTTGACCTTCCTCCCTAACAGGGACCACAACATGACAATTTCTATGCTGACATCGGATTGCTGCCCCACCTATAGGGGCCTTTTTCTGTCTTAATAATTGATCTGAGTTGTGACAGTACAATACCCACCACTGATATTTGGGCAGCCCTCTTAGTGTTTGACCCCCCTTCCTCCACTGCCAACACCCCCCCCAGCACACACACACACACACACACACACACACACACACACACAGTTTTCAAGCCTAATTGTATCTTGAGAAACAGGTTAGATGAGCATTATAACCTCATTGTATGGATACTGAAACAAAGCTGTGAAATAGTTAAATTGCTTACTTAGCTTACATATGTAGCCAGCATAGAAGTGATACCAGCATGATGGTCCCATGACCCCAGGAGAAGATTCCTTTCACAAGGCCACACTGTTTTACTTTGTCTAGTGGTAATAAACACTCAGTGCTAGTATTTATCTTTTCAATGAGATTGTGCAAACTAAAAGGGTGCCTTTTTGAAACTGATATTCAAGCTTCACACAGCTTAATCACAGAAATAGGAAACTGCTTCTACCACAGCCTGGGTCATCCTTTCTTCATTTCACGTTATTTCTTAACTTTTCTTCTCAGAATTTTATATAGATTTTTCTAAACCCAGACTGTGCCTCCAGTTTAGAATTAAAATTTAGAATTAAAAAGTAAATTCTTCCAAGAAAATAAAAGAAAGATAAGGTGTCACCTTTTTATATTTTGGGGGCATTTTCTCCCTTTCAGCGTCTGGCTGCCAAGCTGGTCAATCAAGGTCATGCAGGGATTGTTGGCATCCATGGTAGAGAGCCATGAATTTCTAATCTCTGTCAAGATCAGGATGCCAACTGGCAGGGGAAGCTTAAAACAACAGACGGCTCCATTTAGTTTTATTCCTTCCGTTAGAACAAGCCAAAGATGAGAGAGTTGTGCTTCCTTGGAATTCTGTGTCTGTCAATTTGAGGCCGCATTATGTGGGCAGACCTGGCACAGGTGTGGCCTGATGATTTCCTTGGGGCAGGGGTGTTTTTGTCACTCATGCTGATCCTCATTCCCATGGGATTGTGAATTCCTAGAGCTCTGGGCATAACTTTATATCATTTTTAGCCCATGCTTGATGGGCATCTGAGATTGGGCACTTCATCATGAATGAACTAAATTCAGACTTGCAGAATTCCCTCAAGCTGCGATCATTATAAAGAGAACAAAGCGATTTCGGTAAATTGACGAACTCAGTTCATACATTAGAGGCTTCTATGGTAACTCTACCCAAATGTGTGCTTTCTAATTAAATGATAAGTACTCATGCTCTAGCTCTCCTCAGCAAATGGCCATGGTTTCATGCTTTGTGCTTTCCTTCCCATTAGGTTGACCTCGCTGCAATGAGATTTACTGTAAATGGGGCACCCTAATAATTACCATACGTAGGTAGAAATGTGGGCACCCTGGGTATCAAAATTCTCTAATCATCCAGTTCTAGGTGGCTTCCCTTTTTTAGAATTGGCAGCCACCCTCAGTGGACATTCTAAAGCATCTGCTGCCATGCGTGTGTTCCCAGACACCGGTGCTGTAATGGTGCCAGCAAACATCGAATGCATTATACTTCCCAGGGGCTTTTGTGTACAAAACTTTATTTGAACTCATCAGTAGCTTGATGAGCTGAATAGGGCAGGTGCATTTAGTCTCATTTTTAAAGGTAGACCCAGACCCAGAATGATAAAGCAAGCGTCTTAAGGAATAAACTAGTTATCAGTGTAATCAGGACTGGAACCCAGGTGTGGTGTTTTGTTTGTTTTTGTTTGAGACAGGGTCTCACATGCTGTCACCCAGGCTGGAGTGCAATGGCGCAGTCACAGCTCGGCAGCCTCCCAGGCTCAAGTGATCCTCCTACCTCAGCCTCTAAGTAGCTAGGACTACAGGTGTGCACCACCATGCCTGGCTAATTTTTTATTTATTATTTTTATTTTTATGTATGTATTTATTTATTTTTACTTAATCCCCAGTGTGATGGTAACGCCTGGCTAACTTTTTCCTTTTTTTTTTTTTTTTTTTTTGTCCAGAGGGGATGTCCCTATCTTGCCCAGGCTGGTCTCAAGCTCCTTGGGCTCAAGCAATCCTCCTGCCTTGGTCTCCCAAAGTGTTGGGATTACAAGTGTGAGCCACCACACCTGGCCCATGGTGGGTAATTGTATGTGACAACTCGATTGGGCCACAGGATGCCCATATATGTGGTCAAACATTGTGGGGGTGTGTGTGAGGGTGTTTCTGGAGGACATGAACATGTGGATTGGTAGACTGGATACAGTAGATTGCCCTCCCCAATGGAGATGGGCCTCATCCAATCAGTTGAAGGCCTGAATGGAGCAAAAGGCTAAGAAGAACCCTTGCTGCCTGACTGCCTTGGAGCTGGGACTTTGTCTTTGTTTTCCAGCCTTTGTACTCAGATTGAAACATAGTCTCTTCCTGGTTCTTGAACCTGCTGGCATTTGGACTGGAACTACACTATCAGTTCTCCTGGGTCTCTAGCTCGCTGACTGCTGATCTCGGGATGTCTCAGTCCCCATAATCACATGATCCGATTCCTTTTATTCAGTTTCATATAAGGAATACATATGTGTATCTGTTCTGTTTGTTCCATTGGTTCTATTTCTCTGGGAGAACCTTAATATACCAGGTCTTTTAATTTGATCACTACTCTTTCCCTGATACTGACACCTCCAGGCACAGTTACCTGTGTAAAAAATTAGAGGCAGTGCTCTTTGAAAACCAGCTTTATCATTTTTCATGCTTTGCTTAAGTTGGTCAACAAAATGCCAGGACTGGATTAAGGCATCAGAATAAAATTCCCTTAAGGTGTTGCCCAGAAGATCTTATCTAGTTCCAGGGCTTTGCTGATGTCCAGTGTGCTTGACGGAAGTCTCCATTTCTGTCTCTGCCTTATTCTGAAAGTCTTCTAAACAGAAGGGGTAAGGTAAGAGCCAAGGCAACACTTCTCGGCCCTTCCAGGCTGAAGCATTAGACTCACATGAAGGGCCTTAGTGAGCCTAGTGTATGTCTGTCTTGATCAGATTTCTTCCCTGCCCCCTTAAAAATGCAATGAAGAGAATTCAAATGCCATGAGACTCTTTAAGAGTTTGGAAGATGGAATAAATGGTCCTTCCAGCATGATCAAAGAATGATGGGAACAAGAAAAAGGCAATCTTCAGCTTCTCGCCTCCTTTTTCTGTATCCTGCATGTCATGTAACAACTTCCTAGTTGTTCTCCCTCCCGAAAATTGCACAGGCCTCTTTGTGGCTCAACTTTCAGTTTGGTAAAATCGTTAAGCCCCTAGCACATGTCGGGGACTGTGCTAGATGCTGGTAATGTAGCAGTGAGCTAGACCCACAGGATGCTTGTCCTCATGAAGTTCTACAGTCAAGGAATAAAAGACATGAAGTAAAGGGTAATAATGATTATTATGATAGTGAAAATGTCAAAGCAAAAGGGCAGGGAAGGCCGGGCGCGTGGCTCACGCCTGTAATCCCAACACTTTGGGAAGCCAAGGCTGGTGGATCGCCTAAGGTCAGGAGTTCAAGACTAGCCTGGCCAACATGATGAAATCCCCTCTCTACTAAAAATACAAAAATAAGCCGGGTGTGGTGGTGGACACCTGTAATCCCAGATACTTGGGAGACTGAGGCAGGAGAATCACTTGAACCTGGGAGGCAGAGGTTGCAGTGAGCCGAGATTACGTCATTGCACTCTAGGCTGGGCAACAGTGAGACTACGCTTGGGGGGTGGTAAAAAAAAAAGGGGTTGGGGAGCAGGGAAAACATTCCCGGAAGACATAGCACATAGGAAGGCTCGGAGCTTAGACACAATGTACAGTATAAGATGGAAAGTGGTGTGGTGGGAGGTTGGTAGAAGCCAAAAGGTGCAGGGTCTTCTAGACCTGTTTAGTCCACTGCAGCAGCCACCAGCCACCTGTGGCTACAGAGCACTTGGAATGAGGCTAGTCCCTACGAAGACTAGACTAGATTGCAAAGATTACTACAAACATTAAATTAAATGTTTTTTAAATAAAAATTTTAAATTTAAATATAAACTTTTTTTTTTTTTTTTTTTTTACTTTTTTGATGTGGCTACTAGAAAATTTCAAATTACATATGGCTCACATTATATTTCTATTAGACAGCACTGTTCTAGACCATGTTATAAAACCTAAACTTGACTCTGAGGGCACTGGGAGATTTCTGAAGTGTTTTAAACAGAAAAAGTGGCATGATCAGGTTTGCATTTTCAAAAGACTCTGTTGTGAGGAGACTGGATAGTAAGAAGACAGGACAGAGTCAGGGAGGCCAGTTAGGGGTGGCTGCACTGGCTTGAGTGAGAGATGCTGGATTAGACAGGGTGGCAGCAATGCAGGTAGAAAACACTTTTAAAAAGTAGTTACTAATACCAAACAGGTCTCGTTCCAGTGAGAAATGATAGGTTGAACCATATAAAATTTTCATCTTCAGTCATTAAAAATGGTTGAATACTGAAAAAGCTAATAAGGGCTGAAGATGAAACAACTGAGTCACAGAATAATTAAGTATACTGTTAGAACTCAAAGAATGAGATAAATATTCAAGTCCATGCTGACATTTAAAAAAACTGAATAAATGGAGAAGAAACAACTCTTACAGAATTCCAACTTAATATATAATGAGGGAATTAGCATATCACAGTAATAATTGCCCCAGGCAAGATTTCCTTAAGGATACTAAAATAAATGGGGAAAAGTGTAAGCAGAAACAGGTTATTTGCATAGTCTTAAAGTATGTCTCTCTGCATATTTAATAATTATAAAGAGAAACATGGTAAATTTACAGTGGAAAATTCCAGCAGATATTACCCTAGCCAAAGTGAGTGAGGTTAGCATCACTAGTAATGCATATGGACACCATGTGTTCGTAGGTAAGATGTGTTGAGAAGGGCATTATCACTCTGGGGTATCTTTCCCACATACCCCATAGCCTCAATCTAATCATGAATAAACATCAGACAAACCCACATTAAGAGATATTCTGCAAAGTAACTGACAAGTAATATTCAAGTGACAGGACTCAGAAACTACTGCAGATTGGAGGAGGCTACAGAGACATGACAGCTAAACGCAGTTTGAGATCCTGGATTAGGTCCTGTAATAGAAAAAAGCAGAAAAGCTAGTAAAAAATTAAGCTAGTAAAAAGGTGTTTCTGCTTCAACTTTTCTCCATTTTAGTATCCTTATGAAAACTTAATAGTATTGTACTAAGTTTAACTTATTAGTTTTGGGCGCCTGTAGTCCCAGCTACTCAGGAAGGCTGAGGCAGGATAATCACTTGAACCCAGGAGGTGAAGATTACAGAGAGCTGAGATCATGCCACTGCACTCCAGCCTGGGCAACAGAGTAAGACTCCATCTAAAAAAAAAAAAAAAAAAAATTAGATCCTGCTTCAACATTCAACTCAAAAACAATAACTCTATTTACAAGATTCTTAAGGAAAGATCTCAGATACTAACTAGGACTGCAAAGAACAC
>NW_012102588.1:2196197-2198799 GCF_000951045.1 Mandrillus leucophaeus
CGGGCTCGCCCTCCCCATCTGCAGTGCCCGCAGCGCCTGCCCGCCCCGCCCATCCTTCCTCCTGGGCAACCGAGAGGATGGCGTGAGGACTCCTGGAAGCCCCAGGACGGGCCCAGGGGCGTGGTAGGGAGCTGTAGACCCGAGTTTTTATCGTCCTCTGGCGCCGACACTCGGCTGCGGAATCGAGTTTGAGCTCGGTGTAGCTGAAGTTTAAATTGTAGCTGTTTCAAAGGTAGACCCCATCTCACCCCCACCCCCGACCAAGACCTCTGGAAGCGTCCTGCCTGGAAGCCGCTTGTGGGGAGGGCTCTCCTAGGGTCTCCAGGCTCCCGCTGGAGCACGCCTGGAGGTGGTTTGTCGGCCGTCCCCAGAAACCGCCACCACTACCGCCCCACCCACCCGCTCCAGCCGGTGGGAGGCAGGCTGGGTTTCTGAAAGGAAGCCGCCCGCGTGCTGCGCCCGGGGCTGGGGCTGGACCTTCTGATCAGGAAAGCCCATGGCTCTGCTTTGGCACGGATTTGCCCCCTTTTGGCTGTTTGTGCGCGATCACAGCAGCTGTTGTTGGAGAGGAAGGCAGTGATAACGGGGCTTAAAGCAAATCGGAGATAAGATCTCCGATTTAGACAGGCTGAATTTAAGGCAAAATTCACTGTCCCTCCTGCGAGCACTCACGTCTCTGTAACTGAAAGGCTGGTAATGCAAATGGCATTTCTATCCCAATGATCACAGAATGAGCCTAGAAAGGGAATTAATTGTTTTATAAACTGCCAATGCTATCCGTATCTTCCGATGTTTTTTTTTCTAATATATCTAAGGCCCAGGCTAGCGAACAACAGCAATAATAATGATAATACTGTTGGCCAGGACCAGAGAGGCCCAGGGCTGCGGGGATGAGGACAGAATGGCCTCCTGTCACCGCCCCTCCTGAGTCTGCTGGAAAGGCGCCAGCTCAGCAGCCCGGCAGCTCTTCCTGCCTCTCCCCACCCCATGTCCCTGCTTCTGTCTGCGGGGTGTCCCTCCCCACAGGCTTCCTTCCGCCTGGGCTGTCCCATCCTGTTGACCCAGCCTGAGGGCTGGAGCAGCTGGCCTTGGACACTGCGGCGGGAGAGGAAGCTCCTGTGTGCCCCTCCGCAGGCCTACCTTCCTTCCTGTCGGGGCCCTCCCCTGGGGTGGCTTCTGCCAGACCCTCCAGGCGAGAACCCTGTCCCTTCCTTACGAATGTGGGGCCTGCTGGCCTGGCTCCCCAGCGGGCTGAGAAGCAGGGAGCGGTCTTGACTTGTGAGAGTGATTCAAAACAGGAAAGAAAAGAGAAAAGGGGTAGGAGGAACAGTGTGGTGGTGGCACAATTCCTAGAGATTCAGAGAAAGATGTTTCCCGGGCTCCTCAGATTCAACATATCCAAAACTAAAATTGCTGTTTCTACTCCTTCCCGGATGCAAACCTTGCCTCCTTCCAGCCTTCACCTTCTCTCTCAAAGCCCTGGATCTGATTGGTCCCCAGGACCCAGCAGTTTTGCCTCAGAAATGTCTCTGTTCTCATTTTCCATTTCTACCCTGGAAATGTTGCACTAGATCAATCTGTCATCAAGTCTTGCTCGGATTAAACAATCTGCAATCCCCCCACCCAACCTCCACCCACACTCCAGCTTATTTTCCACTGCCCAAGCTCCACACTGTGACTGGAATGGCTTTTTAAAAGTCATGATCCAATCATAACATTCTCTCCTTAAAAATGATCCGTGGCTCCTGTTGCCAGGAGATGAAAGGCCATTCAGTTCTGAGCTATCCAGTCGGCCTCCAACTATAGGACTCTCCCAACCCTCCCCACCTCGTCGTCCACCCAGACTTACCCTTGCCCACAGCCACAGCAAACTGCTTGCTGTTCCTCAAACATATGGTGCATTTTCATGTCTCGGTGCCACAACCTCATTCAGGAAACACTGTGTTGTGCATGCCTTTGTTCGTTTATCCACTCCATTCGACAACTATTTGTTGAGCATCTACTGTGTTCTAGGCACTGTTCCAGGCACAGCAGCAGTGAACAAGGCAGGCCAGGGGAGACAAAGATAAGTACACGTCAAATACACACACACACACACACACACACACACAAGTACCATGAAGGTAAGTTCACTGCAGTGCACCAAATTGTAACAGGGTGATAAGAGTGTGACTGGGCAACTGGTTTGGTATGAAATATAGGAGAAGCTTGCTCCAAGGAGATGTTTAAGCTGAAAACCTCATGAGAGGATAGAAGGATCCCAGGCAAGTGCACCTAAGTAGAGGGAGCAGCTAAGGCAGTCTTATAGCAGGAAAGAGCTGGCCCCGTGGGATGCAGTGTGGCTGAAGGTGCAGAGGGTGTCAGGGAGAGTGGGAGGGGATGAGGTTGGAAAGTAAGGCAGGAGGAGCTAGGCTACTGAGGAAGTTATAGGTCATGGTTTGAAATGGGGATTTTTTTTCTTTCTTTTTTTTTTTTCAGACAGAGTCTTGCTTTTTCACCAGGCTGGAGTGCAGTGGCGCAATCTCGGCTCACTGAAACCTCTGCCTCCCAGGTTCAAGCAATTCTCCTGCCTCAGCCTCCTGAGTAGCTGGGATTACAGGCA
>NW_012102588.1:2200809-2203668 GCF_000951045.1 Mandrillus leucophaeus
GGCAGCTCTTCCTGCCTCTCCCCACCCCATGTCCCTGCTTCTGTCTGCGGGGTGTCCCTCCCCACAGGCTTCCTTCCGCCTGGGCTGTCCCATCCTGTTGACCCAGCCTGAGGGCTGGAGCAGCTGGCCTTGGACACTGCGGCGGGAGAGGAAGCTCCTGTGTGCCCCTCCGCAGGCCTACCTTCCTTCCTGTCGGGGCCCTCCCCTGGGGTGGCTTCTGCCAGACCCTCCAGGCGAGAACCCTGTCCCTTCCTTACGAATGTGGGGCCTGCTGGCCTGGCTCCCCAGCGGGCTGAGAAGCAGGGAGCGGTCTTGACTTGTGAGAGTGATTCAAAACAGGAAAGAAAAGAGAAAAGGGGTAGGAGGAACAGTGTGGTGGTGGCACAATTCCTAGAGATTCAGAGAAAGATGTTTCCCGGGCTCCTCAGATTCAACATATCCAAAACTAAAATTGCTGTTTCTACTCCTTCCCGGATGCAAACCTTGCCTCCTTCCAGCCTTCACCTTCTCTCTCAAAGCCCTGGATCTGATTGGTCCCCAGGACCCAGCAGTTTTGCCTCAGAAATGTCTCTGTTCTCATTTTCCATTTCTACCCTGGAAATGTTGCACTAGATCAATCTGTCATCAAGTCTTGCTCGGATTAAACAATCTGCAATCCCCCCACCCAACCTCCACCCACACTCCAGCTTATTTTCCACTGCCCAAGCTCCACACTGTGACTGGAATGGCTTTTTAAAAGTCATGATCCAATCATAACATTCTCTCCTTAAAAATGATCCGTGGCTCCTGTTGCCAGGAGATGAAAGGCCATTCAGTTCTGAGCTATCCAGTCGGCCTCCAACTATAGGACTCTCCCAACCCTCCCCACCTCGTCGTCCACCCAGACTTACCCTTGCCCACAGCCACAGCAAACTGCTTGCTGTTCCTCAAACATATGGTGCATTTTCATGTCTCGGTGCCACAACCTCATTCAGGAAACACTGTGTTGTGCATGCCTTTGTTCGTTTATCCACTCCATTCGACAACTATTTGTTGAGCATCTACTGTGTTCTAGGCACTGTTCCAGGCACAGCAGCAGTGAACAAGGCAGGCCAGGGGAGACAAAGATAAGTACACGTCAAATACACACACACACACACACACACACACACAAGTACCATGAAGGTAAGTTCACTGCAGTGCACCAAATTGTAACAGGGTGATAAGAGTGTGACTGGGCAACTGGTTTGGTATGAAATATAGGAGAAGCTTGCTCCAAGGAGATGTTTAAGCTGAAAACCTCATGAGAGGATAGAAGGATCCCAGGCAAGTGCACCTAAGTAGAGGGAGCAGCTAAGGCAGTCTTATAGCAGGAAAGAGCTGGCCCCGTGGGATGCAGTGTGGCTGAAGGTGCAGAGGGTGTCAGGGAGAGTGGGAGGGGATGAGGTTGGAAAGTAAGGCAGGAGGAGCTAGGCTACTGAGGAAGTTATAGGTCATGGTTTGAAATGGGGATTTTTTTTCTTTCTTTTTTTTTTTCAGACAGAGTCTTGCTTTTTCACCAGGCTGGAGTGCAGTGGCGCAATCTCGGCTCACTGAAACCTCTGCCTCCCAGGTTCAAGCAATTCTCCTGCCTCAGCCTCCTGAGTAGCTGGGATTACAGGCACACGCCACCATGCCCAGCTAATTTTTGTATTTTTAGTAGAGACGGGGTTTCACCATGTTGGCCAGGAGAGTCTCAATCTCTTGACCTTGTGATCTGCCCTCCTTGACCTCCCAAAGTGCTGGGATTACAGGCGTGAGCTACTGCGCCCGGCTGAAATGGGGATTTTCTAAGTACAAGGGGAGGCCATGTACAAGAAATGTACATTTGCATCCCTGAAGGCCTCCTTTGCCTTCTTGGCTTTCAAGATCTTTGTACCACTGTCACCTGGTTGAAGCCGTCCTTGATAACACCAGGATGAATTGATGGTTCTCCTTTGCTCCCAGCGTACATTGTCCACACCTTCATGCTGGGAGTGGAGCAGTCATTTTGCAAGAAACATTTTTTACAATACTGAATCCTGCCCATGCTCCACCCAGATCTGAACTCCTGAGATGGTGATCATGTATAATCGTCTATATTTTTTTAGCCAGGGTCTTGCACTGTCACCCAGGCTGGAGTGCAGTGGGGTAATCACAGTTTACTGAACCCTCAGCCTCCTCTGCTCAAATGATCCTCCCACCTCAGCCTTCTGAGTAGTTGAGACTACGGGTTTCTGGTTTGAAATGGGGATTTTCTTTCTTTTTTTTTTTTTTTTTACAGACGGTGTCTTGCTCTTTCACCAGGCTAGAGTGCAGTAGCGTGATCTCGGCTCACTGAAACCCCCACCTCCCAGGTTCAAGCAAGCACTTGGCTAATTTTTTTTCTTTTTTTTTTTTGAGAGTCTTACTCTGTTGCCCAGGCTGGAGTGCAGTAGTGCAGTCTCAGCTCACTGCAAGCTTCGCCTCCTGGTTTCAAGTGATTTTCCTTCAAGTGATTGCCTCAGTCTCTGAGTAGCTGGGATTATAGGCACCTGCCACCACGCCTAGCTAATTTTCGTACTTTTAGTAGAGACAGGGTTTCACATATTGACCAGGCTGTTCTTGAACTCCTGACCTCAAGTGACCCACCTGCCTTGGCCTCCCAAAGCTTAGATTACAGGCATGAGCCACCACACCCAGCCTATAATCATCTTTTTCATCCAGTATCTGTTCTATACAAAGCACTCAAGTTTTTTGGTTTTTTTGTTTGTTTGTTTGTTTGTTTGTTTAATGGAGAAAGTAATTGTAGATTGTCTGAAGACCCACTGGAGTTACAGACAGGATATGTGCAAACACCTAGGTGGAAGTGTGGGTCCTTCT
>NW_012102588.1:2203718-2210294 GCF_000951045.1 Mandrillus leucophaeus
GGAAGGCTGAGGCAGGATAATCACTTGAACCCAGGAGGTGAAGATTACAGAGAGCTGAGATCATGCCACTGCACTCCAGCCTGGGCAACAGAGTAAGACTCCATCTAAAAAAAAAAAAAAAAAAAATTAGATCCTGCTTCAACATTCAACTCAAAAACAATAACTCTATTTACAAGATTCTTAAGGAAAGATCTCAGATACTAACTAGGACTGCAAAGAACACAGCCAACAGGTGGCACAGTTTCACTGGCCACATCATTACAAAGGACTGGGCATTAGGGGAGGCAGAGAATATTTCAGCCGTCTTCCTCCATTCCCACTTCTGGAGACCTGCCACCATGAAAAGCTCTAAAGGAAGAGGATCTTCCAGGCGCCCAACACCAAAGCTACGCAAGAGGCCAGAATGGCAAAGCCTCTCTCCAGCAGCTGTGTCATACTCATGTGGTATTAAGTTTCCAAAAGTAGCAACAGGTGTACAGATGTCCCAAGACACTTGTCCTACAACTAGTGCCAAGTCAGTACACGGCCCCTTACCATAGTGTTTGTTCAACAGTAAGGCAGACTCTAGGTCACTGGTTAAGTTGGGCATTGTGGAAGATGTTCTCCTGACCACAGGGGGATTTCAGTGCAAGCTAAAATAGTAATCTACAAAATTATACTCTATGCACCAAGTAGCATTTACAACCCTTAGTTTTTTCTACTGATGAGTGACTAACAAGTGTTTCTTTTCAGAAGTGGATTACTTTTCATGCAGCTTAAGTACCAATATGTTTATTGCATTTAAGGTATCACTTAATTGTCCGAGTTAACTTCTAGAGGTGAGCAATTTACTCACTGTTTAATAAGTCAGCCTTCTTTTCATTTGCCGCAGCAGTTTCATTGCTTGTAATTATTCACTGTGGTGTTCCCTTCAACTTGAATACTACTTATCAAGATTTTATTGAGAGTCGGGGCTGTATTTCAACCCCAAATCACCAAAATATTCAAGAATGCTTAAAAAGTAGCACTTTGGGAGGCCAAGATGGGCGGATCACTTGAGGTCAGGAGTTCGAGACTAGCCTGGTCAACATGGCGATACCCCGTCTCTACTAACATAAAAATTAGCGAGGCGTGGTGGCGCACGCCTGTAATCCCAGCTACTCTGGAGGCTGAGGCAGGAGAATCACTTGAACCTGGGAGGCAGAGGTTGCAGTGAGCTGAGATCATGCCACTTGCACTCCAGCCTGGGTGACAGAGTGAAACTGTGTCTTGAAAAATAAAAAAGAGTTTAAAAATTAAATGTGGTTTCTTAGAACTGGCTGGTTCACATATTACCTCACCAGATACATAGATACTTGGCCTCACTTTGTATACTCTCTAAATCAATTCATGTTAAAGACATACTCCTACAGTTCTAAATTTGAATGAGATCCTTAGAGAAATTCAGACACTAAGTCCTTGGATAATAGAAGTGATCAATGTCAAGGTGAGAGTTGAGAATGGTTTTTAAGAAATGCAATGACCATTCTATATACCAAAGGAAATTCTTTATTGTAAACAAGATATAAAGTACAACAAAAGAAATATTGTGCAAATTGTAAGTCACAAGGAATTTTTTTAATTAAAACTTTTGTTTTCCAAGGGTCCAAGTTTTGATGTCAGAAATCTACACCCAATATACAAAAACAATGTTAAATGGGAAGATATAGTGACATTTTTCACTATATATTTTAAGCAATTTACTTTTGTTTTGCCACTGTGTATATCATCCACTATATAACAGAATAAAAGAGAAATACTGTTAACAAAAGTGAATGTTCTAATAATAATTTTTCTACCCAACTACCTCCACATCCCCAAAAAACTCCTATAAATTAACAGGACAACATTTGTCCACCTGTGAATAATGGTCACTAATTTTCTAATTCCATAAAGCACACATTATATCCTCATAACATAAAGGTACTTTACTGATGACATAAGCCATCTTTTTCAAGAAGTTATCTAAGATTCTTAATATCCCTTCTTTACAATATATATTTTCATCTTCAGATTTTTTTTCTAAACAAAGTGCAGTGTATCTTAGAGTCTACAGAAAACACATTGGTATACAATTTTCAAATCTACACAAGAAACTGCAGGCAAACTAAAGTTCAAAGCATAATGAAATGCCTAGATACAGTCATTTGTTAAACTTTCAAAACAAAAATACAAAAACAAATTGTAGCTGTGCTTCAAAGCAATTAAATTAAGGAGGATTCCAATTCTTTGGGCCCTCTTAGCAATATACAGCCGTTCAATTCCAAATATTCACAATAGTGTAAAAACGACAGTTCTAGATATATTTAATCACTACATCCACGATGTTGACTGGAAAGACTAGGAATAATAAAGAAGATAACTCTAGAAAAAGATGACAATATTTGTAATAATACAAACTGATTTTACATCTCCATCTCTGTACCGTAATGTTTATTTCCAGCCTCCATATTCTTGAAACCAGTGCTTTAGAAGAATCACATTGAAAAGTTGGTCTCAAGTATAAACAGCAAAAGTAAAGTAACAAATATGCACACAGATTCAAAATCTGTGCTACCTGTGTTGACCTCATCTGAAACCTTCAAAAAAATATTCAAAGGAATAAAAGCTTTCTCATCTCTCTTATGTGATAAGAAATGAAACCTGCCATTCTGTGACCTGCCTGTGGCCGAAGCCCTTTTTGTCACCTAACCCAGGAGGGGCCTTCGCGCCAGGCTATGGGGCTTCTGCTTTAAGCCCATGTTGTGGGGCCACAGACTTGCAGTGGAAGCATTTTTACATCACCACTGGCTCCCGCTGAGACCAAAGTTAGTTCTGACTCTTCACTTTCCAGTCTGTCACTGTGTGGGAGCAGGGGTTGGAGGTAGAGCAATGTCGTTTAACTTGCTCACTTCCATCTGCCAGTTTGGTAGTTTCTTGGCTGATAGATGGCGCCGTGCATGCTTGGTCAAATGGTCACTCCTCATGAACCGCCGGTCACACATGGGGCACGCAAATTTCTTCTCACCCGTGTGGGTTCGCCTGTGTCTGGACAGTTCATCAGAACGGGCAAACCTCCTTTCACAACCTTTCCAGCTACAGCTGAAAGGTTTTTCTCCTAAAACAAAGAAATACAAATCATTGTTATGCATAAGATTGTGGTAAATTATATGTTCAATTCTATCTAAAAGTATATGAGGAGATATATTTTAAATAATAAAAGCTAATAAATCAAACCGTCAAATGAATACGAGATATGTATTGCTCCAATTTCAATTTGTCACTCGATCACATTTACAAAACTCTTCTCCTCATGAAATAAGGCAGCCGGGTGGGGTGGTATGTATCTGTAGTCCCAATTACTCAGAAGGCTGGGGCAGGAGGATAGCTTGAGCCCAGAAGTTTGAGACCAGTTTAGGCAACAGAGCAAGACCTCATCCCTTTAAAAAGCCAAAACATGAAGACTTCCAAAAATGAAAAGACTTCCTGACTTCAACTATGATTCAAAAGCTTTAAAGATACCTTATTAAAGTAACTACTCAGACATCTACAGAATCATCATTTGAGAGACTGAAACAAAAGCATATAAATCAAGTCTTTATTTATACACTTATTTATTTTTAAATTATTTGTAGAGATGAGGTCTCACTATGTTGCACAGGCTGCTCTTGAACTCCTGTGCTCAAACAATCCTCCCACCTTGGTCTCCTAAAGTGCAGGGATTATGGCACTCGTGAGCGGCCTCCAATAAAGCCTTTTGGAGGACCTTGCACTGGTAAATACCATCCTCTGAACTAGCTAAGGCAAGTTCTTCCTTATCATCCTGGGTTTAAATGTGTGATCACAGCCAAAACCTCTTCATTTAAACACTAAAGACATAAGTAAGAAGTGGCTGGTACCTGTGTGCGTCCTCGTGTGGGCCTTCAGATGGGAACTTTTAAAGTATGTCTTGCCACATCCTGGGTGGCTACAGATGTGACTTCTTATCCTTGATGAGTCAATCTGAGGAGTGACTTTTGCTGCTGAAGGGGAAAACCCAGGAGCAGGGGCAATGGGAGAGAGTCTGGTGCCATTCGGGCTCACCACTGGAGGCTTTGAACTTTGCACAACAGGCTGGGGTACCACAAACATGACGGCGCCTTTGGGGACTTGTGTGCCCATGAACACAACAGGGGGGCAAACGGCTGGTGGCTGGCTGGGAGGAGTGCTGGGAACGACTGTTGTCACAACAGGGTTGCTGGCAGGAAGGGGAACCATCTGGCAGATGACTGGCATAGGTGGCACTCCCCCTGCAGATACTGCAGGTGGAGAGACCAACACTGACTTCTGCTGTGGGGACACGGGGGCTGGCTGAGACCTGCAGATGACCGTCTCTGAGGAAGGCACGGAAAAGTCATAAAGTGCAGCACTTGCTTTCTCATCAACATCTGCCACTGTGCTTCTCTCACATTTGGATCTGTTTGGTGACACAGCGGCACATGGTATGTTCTTTCTTGCAGCCTCAACAGTTAGGTGGGTTCTTCTTCTAAAAGAATTGTCCTGATAGTTGAGGATGCTGGCTGCTTTCACTGGGCAG
The DNA here is from genome assembly GCF_000951045.1 of Mandrillus leucophaeus. Lineage (NCBI taxonomy): Eukaryota > Metazoa > Chordata > Mammalia > Primates > Cercopithecidae > Mandrillus > Mandrillus leucophaeus. The sequence goes on from NW_012102588.1 coordinate 2,208,292, forward strand.
GACTGGTGGTTACACAGCTGGGCATCAGCTGTATGACGAATCACACTTGTTGCCTGAGCTTTGGGGAGTTTGGGGGCAGATCCTGGGCTCTTTTCTTCCTCTTTGAAAGGTGCAGCAATGTGAGGTCTGGCAGTATCTGAGAGTGACTTGAAGTGTACAGTAGATGGCGCTGGTGCCATCAGATTTGACACTTGAGAGGGTTCAAAGTCAGAAGGACTGTAAGGTGGAGTCAAACACTAAAGAAAAGGGAAATATATAAGCATGAGAAATCTACAGTTTATTATGTAAATTTTAAGAAATTCTGTAATTTACATCTATCTTAAAAACAATAATACTTACAAATGCTGGGATTGTATGAAAATCAGGTGTTCCAGGAAGCAGATTCTCTTCCTCTGACAAATCAGATACTGGTGTAACCGGTCTGTTTTCAACGTATTTCTTAAAGTCAGACTTCCAACTGCAGCTCATTGACATAAGTGCTTCTACAGCTTCAAAATCACTTTTCTCTGCAGTTTTGTTCCAGGAATACATACTCTCTTTTGGCCTTTCAGAAATCATTTTCATTCTTTCTTCCTATAAAAACAAGACGAAAGTTTATAAGCATATTTTTTGTCATCCAAATGACACACAGAGATATGAGCAAATACTGTTTTTTTTATTAACAACTCACACAACTTTCCAAGTTAAAATCAGAAATAATTTTCCTCTCACACCTACTATGATACTTAGGAAGTTCAGCTACACTTGTTAGGTAGGTAACCCAAACCTCACAGTAGTGGCAATAAAATCTTCCTCATTCTTTCTCTAACACTTAGACTTTAACATTGATATCCTTTCATGGGAGAGAGGCACACCTAGTCCCATTAAGGGGACTAAGACGAAAATTATCAATGCATTTGTGATCCAAAAAGAGAAGTATTCGGCTAAGAAGAAAAAAAAAGTGTTTTATAAAGACTTTCCAGAGTAGCTACCTGCAACTAGAGTCGGACAAAATAAGGGAGAGTGCTGCGAAAACTTTATCTTTTTAAAATATTACATGTATGGTATGAGGTCTTTTGAGGTACAAATTCCTGATAGACAAAAAGAAAGCCAAAACCTTCTAATAAAGACAAAATGTAGTAGAGGTCTGGCCTGTTGCTCTGGGTCTGACCTTTGGAAAGTCACTTTGCACTTTGGGATAAAAATCAAAAGATAAGGGATCCTCAGGGTATCTTTCAAGTTAAAATTGTACTATTTAAGATCTAAAGTTATTTGGTAACTTGATTATGGTGAAGAAAAATCAAGTGAAATACATAGAAAAAAATTCCAACGCTTATTTTAATTAACTTTCAACCTATTCATATTTGTGCTCCCTTTTACTGAATCTATTTGACACAATGGTTTGCCATGCATAACTACAACTTAGTTAATGCAAAATTACTAAAAACTGGATAATCAAAAAATGTAACATTCTACTTGGAATTTGCGAAAACCGACTTTAAAGAGTGAGCATAATCAAAGTAGAATATATTTTAATTCCTTAAAGAACTGCTTCATGACAAAATAACAGCACATGTTTTGCACTTATGTGTAGACTTCCTACCTAATGTTTTATAGTAAACTTCTTTGAACTACACTATAAAAAAAGGCACTACCCACCATTTCTCCTATTTTTCATTAAAAAAAAAACAACTGTTCACACTTGTTTGGTCAAAGCAGAGATTGTGTAAAAATACCAAAAAAAAAAAAAAAAAAACCAAACAAACCATTCTTTACGTTGCAAGGGACTATCCTCAATACTAGTTTTTCAAAAATGCAAGATGCTTTCGTGTTGAAATCCTGACAACGAGCCATTGCTCTTGAAATATCGCTAACAATGCAATTGCATAATCGCGCCCGCCTTTATGTAAGCTGCAATGGACAGCGCGCGTGTGTGTAACAGCCCCAAGACGCCAATGCAAAGAAAGGAAAAAAGAAAGGCAGGCGGCAGGGAAGGAGAGCGTGAGCTGGGAAAGACAGGAAGG
>NW_012102588.1:2210344-2212620 GCF_000951045.1 Mandrillus leucophaeus
TTTTAGTAGAGACAGGGTTTCACATATTGACCAGGCTGTTCTTGAACTCCTGACCTCAAGTGACCCACCTGCCTTGGCCTCCCAAAGCTTAGATTACAGGCATGAGCCACCACACCCAGCCTATAATCATCTTTTTCATCCAGTATCTGTTCTATACAAAGCACTCAAGTTTTTTGGTTTTTTTGTTTGTTTGTTTGTTTGTTTGTTTAATGGAGAAAGTAATTGTAGATTGTCTGAAGACCCACTGGAGTTACAGACAGGATATGTGCAAACACCTAGGTGGAAGTGTGGGTCCTTCTATGCCTTTCCCTTAGTTTGTGGCATTGTAGGGTCAGACATGGAAAACTGTCATCTTGGGCGAGTATATGGTGGATATGGCTTGGCTCTGTCCCCACCCAAATCCCACCTTGAACTGTAATCCCCATAATTCCCACTCGTCGAGTGGGGGACCAGGTGGGGAACTTGGGCTGTTAAGGAAAGCAGCCCAGAACATGAAGTGCCTTTGCATGCCATACTAAGGAATGTATAAGTGGAGCTTTTATCCTAAGGACAAGGGGGACCTGCTGACAGATTGTAACAGGGATGATGGTGTAGGAAGCTCATTCTGGCCCAGTGTGGAGAATAGACCAGAGGAGTGAGGGTCTGTCACCATTGAGAAGGCTTTTGCAGGCAGCAAAGATGATGCTGGCCTAAACTAAGAAATGGTGGCAGGTCTGGAGAGGATGGAATAGAGATGCCAAAAGCAAGCAGGATTCGGTAATCAATTGGATGTAGACATAAGGAAGAGGGTAGTATCGAGAACTGCCAGGTTTCTGGCTTGATTCACTGTATGAAATAGAAGGGACCACAGAGACGTAGTGGGCTTTGGTGGAAAGGAAGAAAATGCCATATTTCAGGTCTGGAGCCCAACAGAGAAAGATCTAGGCTGGAGATTAAAATTTTAGCAGGGTGTAATGGCTTATGCCATTAATCCAAGCACTTTGGGAGGCTGAGGCAGGAGGATTGCTCAAACTCAAAAGTTTGAGACCAGCCTGGGCAACATAGGGAGACCTCTGTCTCTACAAAATATCAGAAAATTAACCAGGTATGATGGTGCATGCCTGTAGTCCCAGTTACTTGGGATGCTGAGGCATTCATTGCTTGAACCCGGGAGGTCGAGGCTGCAGTGAGCCAAGTATAAAATGAGTATGTTGAAAACTGTAGCTGTCACTGCAGAGCTGAAAGAAACACACATGGACTGTTTCAGTTATCTCTTGCAGTACAGCAAACCACCCCAAAACCCAGTGACACTCCTGCGGACAGAAGTGGGACCATGGAGTGGAGGGGAGGCAGCCTGGGCTGCGCTTCTATTTATTGTTCATGATTCTGTGGGTCAGGGCTTGGGGATGGCTCATCTCTGCTCCATGTGGTGTCAGCTGGGCCTGCGTGACTGGGGCTGGCGGGTCCCAGGTGGCCCTGGTCATGTGACTGGAGTGTTGGTCCTGGCTGTTCATTGGGGTGCCTTAGTTTTCTCCATGTGGCCCTTCTCGTTTCACATGTTCTCTCATTATTCAGTTTAGCCTGGGCTCCTCTGCCTTGTGGCTAGTTTCCAAGAGGATAAACACAGACATTTCAAAGTCTTCTTAAGATCTAGGCATGGAAGTCCCACAGCACTGCCCCAGATTCTCCTGGTCAAAGCAAGTCACAGGCAGGGCCAGCCCAGAATCAAGGGTTAGGGTAACAGACTTTACCTCTTAATGCAGAAATGGCAGAGTCACAGTAGAAAGGTTACACGGGACAGGAAGGGTTGTGGTGGGCTTTTAAGCTCATAAAATGAAGTTCATAAGATTACAAATGAAGCCATTATATTGATAACACAGTTATCCAAATATAAAAAGATAGGCTGGATGAGGTGGTGCACGTTTGTAATCCAAGCACTTTGGGAGACTGAGGCAGAAGGATCTCTTGAGCCCAGGAGTTCAAGACCAGTCTGGGCAACATAGGAAGACTTCATCTCTAGAAATAATTAAAAAAATAATTAGCCAGGCATGGTGGCACATGCCTGTAGTCCCAGCTGCTCAAGAGACTGAGTTGGGAGGATTGCTTGAGCCTGGGAGGTCAAGGCTGCAGTGAGCCATGATGGTGCCACTACACTGCAGTGTAGGTGACAGAGAGAGACTTTGTCTCTAAAAAATAAAAAAGATTACATATGTATACACATATATTGTGGTATTTTGGCATTATAGTGCTGCTTTAATACATTTATTATTATTATTATTATTTTTTTTTTTTTTTGA
>NW_012102588.1:2212670-2213590 GCF_000951045.1 Mandrillus leucophaeus
GCCCCAGCTGCTAGGTCCCGCTTCCCACCCTCCCGCCCCCGAGGCGGCTCCCCGCCTCTTCCAAGGGGTCGTCAGAAGGCGGCCACCTGCCCCTGGGGTAAGAGTCCCCCTCCAGACGTCTGGAGGAGTAACTCGTCCCCCAGGGCGGTCGGCGGGCCCTCGTGTCATCCCCTGCGCCGACGCCAGGCGCCCCTTCCCCCAGCCGCCGGCTGTCTGCTGAGCAGCCCCCGTCTTCCAAGCGTGGGTTCAGACCCCCAGGATGGGTAGCCCACTAGCCTCTCCTGTGGACACCCCGCCTCCCGAGTGCTTGCGAGCAGCCCACTCCTACCCTGGCTCGCGTTCCTGAGCCAGACCGGGCATCTCTCCTCGGTGCCAGGTGCAGGGTAGCCCCCTTGTCCCTCTCACGACTCCCCTTACATGCCGTACCCCAACCTCGCTGCAGGGCAACAGCCCCCTCCTCACTCCTCCCCCGCTCCACAGTCGTCCTCCTCCTCACCAGCCCTCTCGGGTCTCCATGCGGAGTTGCCCCTTCCCCTCCTCAGTACATCTAGAGCAAGACCCCTGTCCCCGTCTCAAGATCCGAGCCCCCGGCTTCGACCCCCTCCCCAACACACACGCCCTCACTAATGCCCATAGTCTGCAGGCAGGAAGCCCTTTCCTTCCCCACGACTCCGCTGCAGCCCCGATTCTCAGGCGTGGCTGATGTCAGGGGCTCGGGGTTCGCGCCCCCTTTGACCCCCCCAGACACGACCAGGCGAGGAAGCACAGGGGCATCCCCAAATGACTTACCGCAGTCTGCTGGAGAGAGGCACCGAAGTTGAGCATGGTTGGCTGCTTGGCCGCCGGCGGCAAGCTGACTGGCTGCTAGGCTGCTGGCTGCTTGGCCACAGACGGGCGCCCGGAGACACTCGACGTCGCTC
>NW_012102588.1:2219875-2221447 GCF_000951045.1 Mandrillus leucophaeus
GGCTAATATTTGTATTTTTAGTAGAGATGGGATTTCACCATGTTGACCAGACTGGTCTCGAACTCCTGACCTCAGGTGAGCCGCCATCCTCAGCCTCCTAAATTGCTGGGATTACAGGCGTGGGCCACACTGCGCTCCACCTATTAACACGTTTAATAACAAGATCTAGTGTGGGTCTAACAACTGAGGTAATAATGAAGTTATCATGAGCATAAATGAGATTTCAAGGTCTGCAGTAGGTGTTATGCAATATGGAAATATCTGTGATTTCTCATAGTGACAAAGTCACAGGTCACAGGTCCTGCTGAGCCTAGTGTGGTTTGTTTCCTGTAGTTATAGTAAAGAAAACGCTAGGTGTGGTAAGAGGTTAGTGCAAATAAAAATATGAAATATTTTTCTTAGCCAAGATCATAGACTCCTTGAATTCTATCCACAGATGCCTTGGGAGTCTGAGGAACCCCAGATTCAGCACCCCTGCTTAACCTGCTTTTATGAAGAAAAAAATGCAACTTGGTAAACTTCACTCAAAGGAGAGACCCACTAATACCTCCACCTACCTCACACCCAGTGAAGGTCTGGCTGTCCTTCTTTCTTCATCTGTTCAGGCTGCTGTAACAAAATGCTGTAAGTGGGTGACTTATAAACAACAGACATTTATTTCTCACAGTTCTGGAGGCTAGAATGTTTGAGATTAAGGTGCCAGCAGATTCAGTGTTTTGTCAGGGCACTGTTTCTCATAGATGGAGTTTTCTCACTGTGTCCTCAGACAGTGGAAGGGACAAACAGGTTCCCTTGGGCCTATTTCCTAAGGGCACTAATCCAAGAGCCCGCATGACCTAATGACCTCCCAAAAGGCCCCAGGTCCAAGTACCGTCATCTTGGGAACTAGGATTTGAATCATAAATTTTGGAGGACACAAGCACTCAGACCATAGCATGCTCTGAACTCCTAACTGAGACTTGCAGTGAAGGTAGAGAAGAAGGACTGAGGCCAAAAAGCAGTGAGCATTTTTGGTTCCAAACCAAATTTGCCGTATTTCAGGTCTGGAGCCCAACAGAGAAAGATCCTGAGGGCTGCAAGACTTGCAGACCTCGCCTCCAGTGGGCAGCTGGAGTGAGGAAAAACAAGGCATGGGGTGAAAGGGATATAAACAAAGTATGGCCTTGGGGGTTAAAAAGTCTGTTTTCATGGGGTTCTTCTGAATATTCTTGGGCCAGTTATTTTAACCTGCTCAGCTTCAGTTTCCTCAACTGCAACGTAAGATTTACATAACTATACCCAAGGAAATCAGGGGTGTTGAGAAGAGTTTAAGTGAGATAATCAATGTGAACATGTTTGGCAAAGACTGAAGTAGTGCTATTCCAACTGTAATGTGCATGGAATCCCTTGGGGATCTTGCTCAAACAGGTTCTGCTTCAGTGATTCTGGGTTGGGCCCCAACATTCTGCATTTCTACCAAGCAGCATCCCAGGTGGTACCTAAGATGCTACTCTGAGGACCACGCTTCGAGTAGCAGGGTCTAAACTACTCTACAAATGTGCCTTATTATTATTGCCCTTTTTTTTTTTTTTT
>NW_012102588.1:2223477-2232329 GCF_000951045.1 Mandrillus leucophaeus
CTTTGTTTGGATTAATGATGAAGTACTTAAAAACTGAGCTTTTAATTCAAATTTCTTCACCTGCGGTAGAAAAGTATTAGAGCAAAATCACTCCTCACTCCCCAAACCCTCTTCTACCACAGTGTGTAAGGGTCTTCACAGTCCATCCCTGCATGACCTAAACCAAAGCTAGTTCTCCATCTCGGGTGCCATCTTCCTCACCATCACCTCACAACAGGTCTTTAACTCTTCCTCTTTGACATTTTTTGTCTAGAGTCAACTTCTTTTCATCTTAGCTTCTTGCTACATCCACCTTCAATATGTCCCTAGCAGACAGGGCTGAGTCCCAGTGTGATGTGGACAACTTCAGATAAAGATGTATTAGGGCCAGGTGCGGTGGCTCATGACTGTGATCCCAGCACTTCGGGAGGCCAAGGCAGGGGGATTGCTTGAGTCCAGGAGTTCAAGACCAGCCTGGGAAACATGGTGAAACTCCATCTCTACAAAAACCACAAAAATTATCCATGTGTGGTGGGATGTGCCTGTAGTCCCAGCTACTTGGGAGGCTGAAGTGGGAGGATTACTTGAGCCCGGGAGGCAGAAGTTGCAGTGAACCAAGATCATGTCACTGCATTCCAGTCTGGGTGACACAGCGAGACCCTGTCTGGAAAAAAAAAAAAGTTAAGATGTGTTAGATCAGGGACTTGTCTTCTGTGGGTTTGGTGACACCACTAATTTGACATAGAACCTTAGGAAGTCCCTTCATTGTGCTTCTCTCCCCTGTAGCACATTCCACACAGCATGATCATCTATAATTCAGGTGTCTCTGTTCTCCGTTAGACCGTAAGTTCATGGAGGATCAGAACCTTAGTTACTGATGTCCACTGCCCAGAACTAATCACATAAGAAGCCTGTCTCTAATAATGTTTGAGAAATGAATGGATTCCCCAGTCCCCTGAATCAGATGATGGAACAATTTGGCCTCTAACTAACTTACACATCTAATTCAAAACTTTAATTGGTTGTAGTTTCAAAGTACTTGTGTGATGGTCCTAGAGTATGCCACATAATAAATATGCAATAACAAGGAGAGTGTTGGCCTAGTTCTGAAGTCCTGGCATAAAGTACCATGTCCATATTTCCCTTTCCTTCAGGACGCTGAGAGAATGCATGTGTGCTCCAGGCAATGACTGGATGAAACAAAAAAGAGAGTCTAGATACCATTAAAGTGTTCGACTCTTGGATTCCTACGGTTTGGGATGCGAAGCAGAACTGGGTGAAACTGTAGGTGAGTGCCTGTGCAGGAAAATAGCGGGTATACATCACTGGCACCTTGCCTCCTTCAGAAAAATCAAACCTGTCTTCTGTGCAGTCAGATCTGGCGTGCCCATTACCAGCAGGGTTGGATATGTGCCTGGTTGGCTGCTTATGGGAAAGTCTGCATTTTTTCCACTATTGGAGTGATAGATACACGCAGCAGCGGCCACACCCATCTCCAGCCAAACTGTACAGCACATGACTCAGCATCCTGGGAATCTCCGGCCTAGCTTGGACTACAGGTGCACCCGTCCTGATTGGCACATTCTCCAGGAGGTGATCAGAGCCTCTTGAGATCTGGAGGGAGTATGGCCTGGGAGTGGGGAGGAGCAGGCTGTCATGCCTGTGGGTAGAGGTCGCAGGCTGTCATAACCAATGTGGACGCAGTGCCCAGTACAAGGCGTTGGGTCTCTGGAACTGGCTTTTCTTGTACTGATCACTTTCTCAAAAGGAAATGTTAATTTTAAAACGTGCTTTTTCATGACTGCCTTTGTCGGACAGGGTGAAAGGCAGTGGTGAAAAAGCACATTTTAAAGGACAGAACATTGTTTCACATCCGGCTAAGTGAAATGAAAAGACCCTCACAGCCCAAGGGAGATCAAGTAGGTGGTGAAACAGGTTCAGCTAGGGCCTGCCTCTAAGGTCCCATCAGCACAGCAGCAGCGGTGTTCAGTTCCAGAAGTCATTGTGGTCTGCTGGGACTCCGGGTGGTTGGCTTCTGCTGCCTGCTGCTCCAGGATAGAATCCAAACTCCAAGCATAATGCAGAACGTTTCAACTTAAATTTGGGTATACGGCTGCTGCGGGAGTGGTGTTTATTCCCTGGTGCATTCAGGTTTGAAAGCTGCCGTCTGTCCAGCTGTAAGCAGGCTGGAAGGACTAGGAACGGTGCTGCTCGGAGGTTGTTTACCTCCCCTGTTCCCCACTCCTGAGTCTCCAACCCTCCCTCTCCTCCCTTCCTCCCCCAATCCCGGGTCCCCACCCCACCCCTCCTCCTCCCTGACTCCTGGGTCCCCAGTCCCTCCACCCTCCTCCACTCCCTTCCCTGTCCCTGGCCTTCCCTCCCCTCTGATGCTCCTCCCACTTTCCTGGGTCTCCAGGTTCCCTCCCATCTCTCCCCAACCCCATCCCCACCCAGTCCCCAGCCCTCCCACCCTCCTCCGCCCACTGCCTGTGGCCTGAGTTCACAAAACTCCCTTCACCCTTTGGGGCAGTGGGCTTTAATAATTCTTGGGATATAGCAACACTAGAAAAGGAATAGGATTAACTGGGAGGAAAAAGTGGAAAGATGAGGAAAAGGGCCATAGTGGAAGGTGATATAGGTCCTTTAGCAAGAGCAAAAATTAGGAAAGATTAGTGTATCTCAACCTTGGCTGCATGTTAGAATCACTTGAGGAGGTCTTAAAAATCACCACTTCAGGCCAGGCGCGGTGGCTCATGCCCATAATGCTAGGACTTTGGGAGGCTGAGGCAGGTTGATCACTTGAGTTCAGGAGTTTGAGGCTAGCCTGGCCAACATGGCAAAACCCTGTCTCTACTAAAAATACGAAAATTAGCTGGGCATGGTGGCCCACACCTGTAATCCCAGCTACTCGGGAGGATGAGGCTGGAGCACCCTTTGAACCTGGAAGGCGGAGGTTGCAGGGAGCCAACATCGCACCACTGTATTCCAGCCTTGGTGACAGAGTGAGATTCCATCTCCAAAAAAAAAAAAAAAAAAAATCCCCACTTCAGCCACATCCAATACCAATGAAGGTGAGACTCAAGACGTGTGTAGTTTTTAGAGCTCTCCAAAGAGATTCTAATGTGCTGCTAAGGTGGAGAACCGTTGCTCCAGATTCAGACAAGACATTAAGGAAAGGACAGTGGCTCTGTTTGTTTGTTTCTTTCTGCTCGTTAGCTGAAGAATTAGACAATTGTCCAAACGATCGCTGGTGCTTGTGCACACTCTGTGTCTTACCACATCTGACGATAATTGCTATCAGGCAAGGACATTTAGTATGAATCCACTTAAAAAGAGAATCATGATTTTGTAATCAATGTGAAAAATGTTTGATTGGAACTTCCTACTGAGAAGTGAAATTAAAAGATATTAAAATATATTTTCTTAGTTTAACAAATCTAAATTATAATTGCAACTATTCATTAATTACAAAATGAATTATATGTTAGTTACTTTTCTCAATATTCATTTCCTAACAGAATTCTATATGATAACATGTTTCACTTGGACTTTTAAACCCTATCATAGAAGAGGTGGAGTTTTTTGGTTTTGTTTGTTTTGCAAAATAAGAGTTTATCAGCGTGGGCAACATGGCAAAACCCCATCTGTATGAAAAAGTACAACAGCAATCAGCTGGGCATGGTGGTGCCTGTGATCCCAGCTACTTGGGAGGCTGAGGTCAGAGGATTGCTTGAGCCCAGGAGGTGGAGGTTGCAGTGAGCCAAGATCATGCCACTGCACTCCAGCCTGGGCAACAGAGCAAGACCCTGTCCCAAAGAAAAGAAAAAATATAAAAAAGAGTTTAGTAGTTTTCCTAAAAGCCCTTTTTTATTCTTTGATATTTAAATTATTTTCTTTTGAAGGGCCAAGTGGCACTGTCCTTCTCAGCACTCTGCTCTTCAATTGTGAACTGGTCTAAACATGCCAAATCTTCATTTGTCAATGTCTTGACAAGTATTTGTCAATTTGCCAATATTACTTTTGTCACTTTCATGAAATCCTGTATCTTTTGCAAGTTTTGCAGCTTCACTCTGAAGGCAATTTGCATAATATTTACATTACATTTGCTGAATTTTTACAATGGCAAGAGACTGACCCACAGAAACCTAATCAGTGGGGCAGTAGTGTTAAATGAAGTGATGTTTTAACCTAATTGGTGGGGTAGTAGTGTTAGCTGAAGTGATGTTTTAATAGGGACCAGTTTTAAAAGTGACTAGTATATTCACTAATATATGTATTGTGAATATATTATATTCACTAATATGTGTATTGTATATTAGTGAATATAATATATTCACTAATATATGTATTGTGTATATAATGTATATAATATATTCACTAATACATGTATTGTGAATATAATATATTCACTGTATATTAACTAATATATGTATTAGTGAATATTTTCACTACTGAACTTCCTAACTTCAAGGAATTGGATAATGAACACCTGAGTAATGATAAATAGACATATACTTATTGCATATTGACCCCATATATACACAAAAGAGGTAACTGTGCACTGTAAAGTATATACTGGTTAACACAGATTATTGTACCTTGTACATAAATGTGGCATTTCAGACAATGTTACTATTTCCTGTACCTGAAGGAGTAGGCGTGTTAACTGAGTTTTAGTCAGTGTGTCTTCACAAAGGAAGTGACTGCTAGTTTTTCTGTATAGTAATCATAATAATCTCTAATACTTATTGAGCTAAGGCTCTGCTCCAAGCCTATTACCGTATTTACAGCAGCTCTCTGACCAATATGAATAATGCTATCTCCAGGTTGTAAATGAGTTCACATGGATGCTCTATGTTGCTAATGCCTCTTGAAATAACTGGAAGCATTCTGCAACCGGTCTTCACCGGTAGAAAGCCTCTCTCCTTAGTCCAGCCTGAAAAAGCATTTCCTTGGCCCTGGACAGGAAGATAGCTCTGTATGTATGGCTTTCTGGCCTGAACATTCATCTCAGAACCCTGAGCTGGGTTGGACTCCTCCGGCAGCAGTTCAGACCCCTCCCAGTACAGCCCCTTAGCCCCACTTCTACACCCCAGTGCTCAGATGTCCACCAGCTCCCGAGGCACCTTGTTTTCTTTTTCTTTTTAAACAATTATAATTGTTCAAAAGTTTTTCCTTGTGCCAAGATTTTTCCACCCACCCCACCAATCCCAGTTCCGCTGTTGGGGAATTACTACCCCAAACCAATAGAATTCCTTTTCTTTCTTCTTTTTTTTTATAGGCAAAGGCTCACTCTATTGCCCAGGCTGGAGCCTAGTGGCTCAAACACAGCTCACAGCAACCTCAAACTCTTGGGCTTAAAAGATCCTCCCGAGTAGCTAGGACTGCAAGTGCACACCATCACACCTAACTAATTTTTTTACTTTTGTAAAGAAGAGATCTCATTATGTGGCCCAGGCTGGTTTCGAACTCCTGGCCTCAAGAGATCCTCCCATCCCTGTCTCCCAAAGCGTTGGGATTACCGGCATGAGCCACTGCATCTGGCCTAGAATTCCTTTTCCGTGGGAATATTCTTCAAAGAGTGGAAGGCACGATCACCAGAACTGTGGCGAGATCCTCCATGCTGTGGGTATACACCTCTGAAGCACTTGTTCAGCAGGCTGTAAACCTAGAACCAGAGATTTTACTGGAATTGAGCAGTCAATTAGTGAAATAAATTAGGACCCATTGAATAAAGGTTAAAAACAGGCCAATAAATTACTTGTAAAATGTTTGCCTCATCTTCCAAAACAAAGGGTGGGTTTTTCCCCCAGACACAGTATAGAAGGTGCCTGAAGCTATTAAGGAGAATGTGATAAAGGGTCATGAGGTTAATAACCCACCTCCGGGGCCTGGCTGCCTACAGTTTGAGATTCCCTCGGGGAAGTGCCTCTGCATCCGTTTGTTTTGACAGCTGACCTCTTTCTGAAGCAGAGGTTCTCTCAGAGATGGCCCTGGAGTCTCAGTGGCCACCATCTGGCTGGCTCCTCCCTTTCAGAAGGATGACAAGCTTGGTGCAGGAGAAGAAGCAGCCTCGCAGTTCTATTTCGCTGGGCTCAGATGAGGAAGGCAGGTGGACTGTGTACAGAAGGGAGGAGGCCATTTTTAGTTTCCTCCTTTTCTTATGTTTTTTGAGACGGTGTCTCGCTCTGTCATCCAGGCTGGAGTGCAGTGGTGTGATCTTGACTCACTGCATCCTCCGCCCCCAGAGTTCAAGAGATTCTCCTGCCTCAGCCTCCTGAGTAGCTGGGACTACAGGCACCCACTGCCACACCCATCTAATTTTTGTATTCTTAGTAGAGACAGGGTTTCGCCATGTTGGCCAGGCTGATCTCGAACTCCTGACTTCAAGTGATCCGCCCACCTCAGCTTCCCAAAGTGCTGGGATTACAGGCGTGAGCTCCTGGCCTGCTTTCTCCTTTCATATGTTGAAGAATGTTTCTGGGTTTGGGAGTTCAGGGGCTTTTCTCTGTTCACCTGTCTCCTCATCATTTACCTGGGGAGAGAATTGGCTTAAAGGAGCAATGTGAAGGATGGCACCCTCCTGTCCTCGTGAGGGGACTCGAGACCTGCCGAGGGCTCCTCTGTGGCCTACAGCATCAGTCCTCCCCACAGGCACATGCCTGTCCATCTGATGGCCCAGCTGGCAGCCCAGTTATCGGTAAGGGCAGGAAGAGTGAGGGTGCTGGATCTAGAGAAGAGAGGGCAGGAGACATGGCTGCCTTTGAGAGAAAATAGCAGTAAGACTGGCACTAAACCCTAAAATCAGGGTTTCAACCCAACTGTTGGGTCCTTGATGGAAGCTTCCTCTCTGGGCTTCACCACTCCCTCAGAGTTTTCTGAGCATGTGTAAAGCTTCCACCATAGTCATCCAATCCTTTGATGCCAGGTCTGACTTTGGTAGAGTCCAGAAAAGGAAACTGAGAAGCTGGGTGTGTTGCTAGAAAGATGAGTGTGATAAGGACCAAACACAACTGCACTGGGCGCTGGGCTACATCTCTGTGAAGTTATCTCCTTTGGCCTTACTACAAGCTGCCAACATGCCCTCCTCCACAGAGGAAGGAACAGAGGTGCACAGAGAGAAGTCTAAAAACAAGTCACATCGCTGGTGGGTGGACAGGAGCCCAGGCAGGCTGCTCATTGCTTCCCTGTCCTGGTGTGGTGTGTGCCTGGGGACCATGGCCACTCTGCCAGGCTGGGCCCACCAAGTGTTCTCTAAAACCTGGAGTCCTTACTCCTGGTTACAGGAACGGTTCCCAAGCCTGGGTGATCATGAGCTGCCCATTAGGAAGTCCAAATACAGATTCCTGAGTCCCTTCCCTGACTTCATACCTCTGGCATAGGGCCTGGGAGTCAGTAATTTCCAAGCTCTCCTCAAGTGGTTTTGATAATCAACCAAGTGCAGGAACCATTGGGTTAGATCATTAGTGGGGCCTTTGTAATGAACATCACCTAATTCCAGGCATGTGCTTTCCTGGACTTAGACTCAATTATAAGGCTGCAAAACACACTAGTGTATATCTCTGGAACTCTAAGTCTGGCTCTGGCCATTTAGTCACTTGACCAATGTACATGAAATACCCATCTTGTACCTGTGCTGTTTCAGGAATGGGGATATACCAGAAGAGGCAGGGCTACTGCTCTCATGGAGCATGTAGTCTAGCAGAGATATCCAAAACCCCTTTGCTTTCACTCCAGCACCTTTCTTTCCACCACCTTTACCTCCTTGCATCTTTTTTATTTTCCTGGTCTTCAGACCTTATGAGATCATAAACTTTCTTATTAAAAAAATTTTTTTTGAGATAGGGTCTCACTCTGTTGCCCAGGCTGGAGTGCAGTTGTGCAGTCATAGCTCACTGCAGCCTTGACTTCCTGGGCTCAAGTGATCCTCCTGCCTCAGCCTCCCAAAGAATTGGGATTACAGGCCTGAGCTACTGCACCTGGCCCATAAACTTCTCCTTTCAAAGTGGAATCTGTGTCCAATTCATTTCTAGACTATCATTTTCTCCTGGACTCACCCCTACGCCCAGTCACCTATACCTAGTATAATAGTTTGCACTCAGTAAATATTTGTTAAATAAATGCGTTTATTCATTCATCAAAGATTTAGAGTGCCTACGATGTGCCAGGCATCGTTGTTGGTACCAGGACAATGATGAGAGTGAAGCAAGCAAGGTACTTAGGGTGCACAATTTAAGGAGACACTTACTCTAGGATCATGCAAGTGCACCTGAGCCTGAGGACCTCCTTAAATGTTGTGCCCTAGGTGCCCTGGCTCTTTGCAGGGATATGCATGTTGCCTGTCCTAAGTCTTTTTCATTTGTGTGTGATCTGCCTTTTCAACCAGATTGTGAGGCCTTATTCTGGTTTGTCTCTTCCTCCTCTTCCTGTACTACCTCCTGCCTCATACGGTGTTTTCTAGAATCTTGTCCCCAATCATCTGCCTGGGAATCCCTGGTAGCCCTTGTTTAAAATTCAATTTTCCAGGCCACGCATGGTGGCTCATGCCTGCAATCCCAGCACTTTGGGAGGCCAAGGCCGGTGGATCACTTGTCGTTAGGAGTTTGAGACCAGCCTGGCCAACATGGTGAAAACCTGTCTCTACTAAAAATGCAAAAAAATTAGCCAGGTATGGTGGCATGCTCCTGTAATCCCAGCTACTGGGGAGTCTGAGGCAGGAGAATTGCTTGAACTTGGGAGATGGAGATTGCAGTGAGTCAAGATCGTGCCATTGCACTCTAGCCTGGGCAACAAGAATGAAACTCTGTCTCAAAAATAAAAAGTAAAAAAATAATAAGAAGATAAAATTCAGTTTTCCAAGTCCCACCTATTGA
>NW_012102588.1:2233549-2235425 GCF_000951045.1 Mandrillus leucophaeus
CTAAATGACAAATTATTGACATAAGGCTTCCAACAGCAGGTCATTAAAGTTGAATTAATTAGTAACCTATTATTTGCTTGTAAGGTTGAGGACAGTGGTTTTGAAGCTTTTATGTGTATCACTATCACCTATTAAGCTTGTTAAACAGGTGCCCCACCCCAGACTCTTAAGAGCTGAGGCCTGGAAATTTATCCTTTCACCAAAACTCCCCAAGCACTTCAAACACACACACACACACACACACACACACACACACACACACACCCCACGAGCTTATCTCTGGTTCTTTGAACTAGGAAGTTCTGCAGTGTTTTTTTCTTTATTTCTTTTTTTTTTCTTTTTGAGACAAGATCTGGCTCTATTGCCCAGCCTGGAGTACAGTGGCGCAATCTTAGCTCACTGTAACTTCTGTCTCCCAGGCTCCAGTCATCCTCCTGCTGCAGCCTCCAGAGTAGGTGATACTACAGGCACACGCCACCACACTTGGCTAATTTTTGTATTTTTTGTAGAGACAGGGTTTTGCCATGTTGCCCAGGCTGGTTTCAAACTTGTGAACTCCAACAATCTGCCGGCCTCAGCCTCCCAACACTGAGATTACAGGCATGAGCCACCGCACCTGGCCAAGTATTTGCTTCTTAATTAAGGCAGGGTATTCTGCCTCCACCCTCAGCCTTTTCTTCAAATGTGATGGTTTGTGCTCTGTCCACTTGGCCAAGATGGAACTACCTTTTCGAGATCCCCTTCCCTGTACAGTTCTGAGTTAAATTTGGCCAGAAGAAGAATTTGTACCAGGTTTGGAAGATGTGAAGCAGCAGCCATTACTCTCGGAAGGTCGTCAGGGTTAAATGTGGTGACAGACACAGGCCAGCGGGTTCCAGCTTGTGCTTGCTGTCCTGCACTGTACATCCAGTCCTCTTCCTGACTGCTGATTCCAGGACCGGCAGCAGCGCCAGCCCCACCCTCAGATGGCATTTCCACGGAGGAGGGACCACAGGCTTCTCTTTTCCGCCCCTCCACAGCGGCAGGATGTGCTTAGCTTGTCCAAGGGACTGCTTGGCAGCTCCTTCTCTGATCCTCCCATTCCTCCAGGGCCTTCGCCTCTCCAGTTCCTCCCAAAGTTGTGTAAGATCCAATTCCTATAATAAGTGTGTCCCTTATCCCATAACTCCAAGGGGTTCCCTTCCCTGACTTAACCCTGACTGTTCAGTAAAGAAGTACTTCCCATGTCTGAAATAAATCAAGACCTGGGAATTAGGACTTCCATTTAGATCCAAAGGAATGTCCATGGGATGTAAAGATGTGTAAACACCGTGAAGGCAGCTAAAAGCTCACCCATCGGTCTTACCTTCCATGATTATAGGGTAATTGAAAAATGTGATTTCCCCAAGTTCTCTACTGGCAAATACAGTACCTTGGGCAAAAGCAGTACAAGTCACCCTTTCCTTTTCCTCCTGCCTTTCCTTTTAAGCTGGTGTCCTTGTTCAGACCACAGCGTGCATATATGGTATGTATGTGGTAGCTTGTCATTTACTGCAAAGAAGCCCTGAGTCCAGCCTGTAACAGAGTCCATTCCTAGAATCATTAAGTATAGACAGGTCACAGAATGGCCCCACCAAAATGCTTCATGAAAGGATAGGCGTTCTTTGGCTTGTTGTACAATTTTTTCTCTGCTCCAATGCCAGAGCATTGGTCAGCCATTCTTTTCTGACCACCCATGTGAAAAAGCTCTGGTAGGATCCTGGATCGTCCCTACCATAGCCTTCACAATACTGTGCTGCTACTATTCACTGGATGTCTGTGTTATGCACTAGATGGCAAGTACTCTTTTTTTTTTGAGATGGAGTCTCGCCCTGTCGCCCAGGCTGGAGTGCAGTGG
>NW_012102588.1:2236040-2258925 GCF_000951045.1 Mandrillus leucophaeus
CCCACTCCATTCTCCAGAGCCCACACTCCCTAATCTATTATGGCCCTTGAACCTTCTCAAGATAACACCTAGGCAGCTGCTACCAGTCATCAGAGTGGCAGCTATAAATGGAAGCCATTCTTCACCCTCAGGCAGCCTCTGAGATCTGTCTCACCATCATCCCTGCCATCCGAGGCATCACTATTTTTGTTTATGGGGAGGCATGAATACCAAACCAAAATATCAACAAGTGAAGTAGAAATTGAGTTGTAAATAAATGATACCAAGTTTATCCAACTCAAGCAACCAATAAACCAACCACTTGACTGGGAGAAAAACATTTTTCTCCCAGTCAAATGGAAAAGGCAAAAAGATGGCTTTGTTTATACACTATGATGTCACTTTAATTAATTAATTAATTAATGTATTTATTTATTTTTAGAGACAGGCTCTTGCTCTGTTGCCCAAGCTAGAGTGCAATGGCATGATCATAACTCACTGTAACCTTGAGCTCTTGGGCTCAAGTGATCCTCCCGCTTCAGCCTCCTGAGTAGCTGGGACTATAGGAATGTGCAGCTAATTTCATTTTTATTTTTAGAGATGTGATCTTGCTGTATTGCCCAGGCTGGTCTCAAACTCCTGGTCTGAAGTGATCCTCCTGGTCCTGCCTCCTAAAGCACTGGGATTACAGGCACAAGGCATTGCACCCAGTCAATGCCACTTTAAAATGGGAGTTTGGTATGGACTCAAATGTCTGGGGACAAGACTGCCCCCACTGGGGACTCCTTTACTACAAAGAAACCTCCTCTCCCTCTCCACAGCCCCACATGCAGGTCCGGTAGGAGTCTCCAAATCCCATCTGTCTCCCTGCGCTGCAGTTGCCTTGCTTTACCTGCAGAGTTTGGCATCCAGTAGCAATGTCTTGAACCCCTGGAGTGTCAGGTGAGGAGAGGAGAGGTCAGCACTGTGGTACAATGGAAGGAGGGGACAGGAGGCAACCACTTGGCTTCTCGCCCCAGTTCTGCCACTTACAAACCATGTTACCTGTGATAAGTCAACATTTGGGAGCTTCCACTTCCTCACCTGTTAAAGGAAGTCGGGGCAGTAGTTATTAGTTGCCTGTATGTATGTATCTCGTTGGGATATTGATAATATCATATAACACTGAAAAGGCTAATGTGAAAGTGCTTTAAGTAAGAAAGGGGAAAGTTTTTGTTTTGTTTGCTACTTTATAGCACACAGCCTGGCCCATAGTACAGTGGGGTGTTTAGTAAAAGGTTTGTTGAATGAACAAATGTGAACACAAAAATCTTGCTCCCCTGGGAGTGGAGGGGGAAGTGAGGTGAGGAAGGTGCACACAGGGGGGCCTCACAGGTGGAGGAGATATTGTATTATGAGACTGAAGGGGGCTACATGCTACATGCTTTCTAGTTCCTCTCTGTGTTTGTGTGTTGAATATTTTTTGTATGTATTCAACGTATAATGAAAGCATTTTTAAAAAATTAATGAACAAACAAACAAGTAGACAGAAAAAACCCCTGTGAAGTGCCTTCCCAAAGGAAGCTATTATTAGTGTGAGTACAGCTTTTGCTCTGCCATTAAAACAGTTCTAAGTGATCTCACTTAATTCACAAAGGTTCTATGTTGGGGCCAAACGTTGCTGAAAGGTGGAAGAATTCATGGAGAGAAGGTTATACCAGAAACCAAGATCTGCTTTTTAAAAGGAAACATGCACGCTTATCTTTTGGCTTGAATTCACTGCCTTTCACTATGTGTGGTCCCTCCTGTGCCGAGTCAGCATAGGGTTCAGGTAAGCTGTGGTTCTTTGCTTGTGCAGTGGCCTCTGCCTCGCTTCTCCTTGCGAGTCTTACTCATCCTTCAAGACCTATCCCAGGCGTCATCCTTTCCGGGAGGTTTCTCTGAAGCACCTCACTGGATTAAAAAGCATTGCACACCTTAGCATGTCTATGGCAGTGGATCTCCATTGGGGGTGGGTGACCTTGTTTCACTGGGGACATTCGGCAATGTCTGGAGACAATTTTGATTGTCATGACTGGGGGTGGGGATGAAATGTGTACCACTGGCATCTAGTGGGTAGAGGCCAGGGATGGTGCTAAACATCCTACAGTGCACAGCACAGCCATCCCCACAATAAACTATCTGATCCAAAATGTCATTAGCACTACTGTTGAGAAGCCCTGCTTGACGGTATGAAGTTATCTCTTTGCGTCTCAGTAAGGACCCATATCAACCTGGGAAGACCCAAGGTTGATTCAGCCTTTTGTCCTAGCACCCAGTACACTGCCATTAACCACACACACAGATACATGTGTGAATATGTATATATAAACTATGTATATCGATATTGGGTGGGGTTTTTTTTGAGACAGGATCTTACTCTATCACCCTGGCTGGTGTGCACTGTTGTGATCATAGCTCACCACAACCTCCACCTCCCCAGGCTCACATGATCCTCCTATCTTTAGCCTCCTACAGGCATGCACCACCACACCTGTCTAATTTCTGTATTCTTTGTAGAGACAGGTTTTTGTCATGTTACCGAGGCTGGTCTCAAACTCCTGGACTCAAGTAATCTGCCTGCCTCAACTTCTAAAAATGCTGGGATTACAGGCTTCAGCCACTGTACTTGGCCTTTTTTTTTTTTTTTTTCTTTTGAGACAAGGTCTCGCTCTGTCACCCAAGCTGGAGTGCAGTGGCACGATCACGGGGCTCACTGCAGCCTTGACATCCCTGGTTCAAGCAATCTTCCCACCTCAGCCCTTCTGAGTAGCTGGGACTTCAGGCAAGCGCCACCGTGCCCGGCCAGTTTTTTAAATTTTTTGTAGAGATTGGGTCTCACTGTGTTGCCTAGGCTGGCCTGGAACTCCTGGCTTCAAGTGATCCACCCACCTGGGCCTCCCAATATGCTGAGATTACCGACATGAACCACTGTGCTGGCCTGTGTTGTTTTTTTCATTCATTCATTCCTCTATTCAGTGTAAAGTGCAGTACTTAGCTGGAGATGCACAGAACTAAGGTTCCTGCTCTCAGGAAGCTTGGCAGTCAAATGGAGGAAAAGTTCACATCAACACCCAGTTATTCACAAGACAGGTTGAAACAGGGCCCTAATAGAGGATAGGCAGAGTGCTCTGGGAGACCTGATGATTAGGTTGAACCAAACTAAGTTGCTGACATGCTACCTTTTTAACTGGAAAAAACAGCAATTTTGTATGGTTCACCCCAAAATGTGGTTTAACCTACATGCTTTGGACTGGGTTGAAGGTGACGATCAGACTTCACAGAGGAGACACAGAAAATGTTTCCAGTCTTGACTTCTCCACTGCATGGTCCTTCCCTGAACACAAGCCCATGTATTTTCTTCCCCAACATCACACTTCCTGGGAGAGTGTCTTGCATTTATAAGGCCTTAGTAATTGTTTTGTTGACTAGGGTTCAGGTAACTATTGGTACTGCAAGTTGGTTTTTATTATTGTGACTGCACTTTTACCCCCAGGAACTCTGAAGAACAGTGTTACACAGGCACAAAATTTGTAGTATTTTCCTAGTGGCAACAGGTGTAAGAAAACACAGTCCCCTAATACCACCCAAAGCCACAGCCTGTCAGGGGAACCATCATGGAAACGGTCAGGAGCTAAAGGTCCAGGGCATAGCTGGTGGCCATCTGGGAGGTCAGCTGCCCCTGGCGGTGTCAGGCAGCCCCATGCACACCAGGCCATGAGCCTTGGCCACTTACTCACCTTGTGTTCTGCAGCAGGTGGTGGAAGATAAACAGCTCAGAGCTGGACCTAGAACTTGGCAGAGTCCTGCTTTCAACTATGTGCAGCCAGAAAACTCTGGAAAACTGAACTGTTTATTAGGGTCAAACTTTGGTAAGTCTGATAAAGTCTGGCTCCAGGTGTCAATCTAGTCTCTTGAAAGAATTGCCCAGAAGCTCATTGCTGACGGCTGGATGTTACCAGTGGCATACAGCCTCTGCTTGTGGGTGGAATTCAGCAGTTCGGACACCGCCCCACGGCTCCTGATGCAAGCCTGGGCAGGAGCTAGAGCTAGGGGCTTGAAGCCAAGGAGGAGATAAGCCCAGGGGAACCCTGCAGGCTATCCAAACATCTGCCAGCTGGACTAGCTCCAGGCCACTGGTGACCCCTGCCATGACACTGGACACCAGTAGCAAGAAAGCCTGCAATCCAGTATGCTTCTCCTTTCCTTTCTACAGGTCTCCTAGAGAGTAGAGCTAGCTCCCACCCTTCCAAATGCAGCAATGACATTAAGGACATATGTTCACATGGATCACAGTTGTTCACATGGATCACAGTTGGTGTTGGAAAGTTGTCCTACCTGGACATTGCTGTCAGAGCCATGGACTAAAATACTCAGTTCTGGCCTAAATAAAGCAAGCTCTCAGTGTCAAAGACTTTTTTTTTGAGATAGAGTCTTGCTCTGTTGCCCAGGCTGGAATGTAATGGTGTGATCTCAGCTTACTGCAACCTCCGCCTCCCAGATTCAAGCAATTCTCCCGCCTCAGCCTCCTGAGTAGCTGGGATTATAGGTGCATGCCACCACACCTGCTAATTTTTGTATTATTAGCAGAGGTGGGGTTTCACCATGTTGGCCAGACTGGTCTCCAACTCTTGGCTTCAAGTGTTCCGCCCACCTCAGCCTCCCAAAGTGCTGGGATTACAGGTGTGAGCCACAGTGCCTGGCCTTTTTGAGGACTGTTATACGTAAAAGAAAATTCAGACCATGGGCATAACATTCCTTTAGCTGTTTTGCATAGACATGTTTTTTTGCTTTAATATGGGTCCACTGGGAAAAGGTTTGTGGAAATCTGAGCAGCTGATGTTTGTGCACTCAGATTCTTTGGGATCTGTCTGTGAGACTTGGTGAGGCAATACGGCTTCCACCATTTCCCTAGGGAAAAGGTTACTCAAGGTTACTGAACTCATGAAGCCATGTGGATTTCCAGCATGTGTTATTATAATCTCACTATCCTTCTGATTTTAAAATGCTGTAAGTCTGCAACTTTTTTCTGTGGTCATCCCTTCCCCAAGGTATCCACCTTCCAGTTTGTCCTATGGAGCATGCTCTTGGCAGAGTTTGGCATTATTTCTTATTGGGGGTTTTATTTTTGTAAAATTGTGTTAAATCACTAATAAGGAAGACTTTGCTTAATTTGTATTTTTGGAGGGAAAGAAATATTTTTTGGTATAACCATCATAAATCTTACCAGCTCGTAAGTGGAGCTTCATTTCCAGATACTGTATGTTAAAGCCACCAATGTTTCAAGAGATTCTAGAGACTATGATGTTTGTTGAATGACTGAGTTTTCCAGCATCATTTCTAGCCTTCATCATATGTTATCATAACAATAATTATATAAGTTATAAAGAGTCTAAACCCATAGTTGGATAAATGAAATCAAATACCCTTCATTTTTTGTAAGGTTTTCCAGCCTGAGCAATGTCTCACAGGTAAAGAAACAACACAAAATTAAGGCAATTACTTTATTTTGAACAAGGAAGTGGCATAATAATTTTGGGAGAAATAGCTGTCTTCTATCTGGTTAGTTATCTACTGTTGCACCTTCTCTTTTTTTTAATTTTTTGAGACAAAGTCAAGCTCTTGTCACCCAGGCTGGAGTGCAATGGTGCGATCTTGGCTCACTGCAACCTCTGCCTCCTGGGTTCAAGCAATTCTCCTCCCTCAGCCTCCCAAGTAGCTGGGATTACAGGCACCTGCCACCACACCCGGCTCATTTTTGTATTTTTAGTAGAGACAGGGCTTCACCATGTTGGCCAGGCTGGTCTCGAACTCCTGACCTCAGGTGATCTGCCTGCCTCGGCCTTCCAAAGTGCTAGGATTACAGGCGTGAGCCACTGAGCCCAGTGCACCTTCTTATAAAGTGAGCGCCACATAATCTCTAGAATGAGCATCTAACTGCTCATTGGGAGATGAAACTTTCATTCTGGTTTAAGATGAATGCATGGACTCACATGGGGCTACAGAACCACTAGTCTTGACTGAGTTAGAGAAAATGAAGGTAACATGTTTATATTTCCAAGTTGCTTCCATTGTAAAAATAAGTTTTATATCTCCTTTTGTTAGAAAATATTCTGGTCAAATAATCTTGCAAAGGGAAGATAACCTAGCCTCAAGTCTATCATATAAAAGCAAAGAGACAATGATTGATTTTCTGCTCAGTTATCATGTTTAGGACTTTTACAGGGCACATGTTAATTCCCAGGGAACACTGCTATGCTGTTTGTGCCAGAAATTTCCTGTATTCTCCCCAGGCATCAAAAAGGTCACCTGGCCGGTTGTACACAGTCCACACTGGGTCTCCCACAAACAGCCACATGGCCTTCATATAGATCTTTTCCTCCAGAAGAAGTGATACATTCCTGTGGGGAGAGTTATGATGTCTCCTTACTCCAGAAAGATCCCCATCCATTTGTACTCTTTTATCTCTCACATCAAAGTGCCTGCTGCAGGAGGTGTGGTGGCTCGGCTCACCTTGTAATTCCAGCTACCTGGGAGACTAAGGTGATCCCTTGAGGCCAGGAGTTACAGACCAGCTTGAGCAACATAGTGAGGCCTTGTCTCTAAAAATGAAAAAAAAGGCAAGGGCGGCGGGAGTGGGTGGGGAAGAAAAATAAAACAAATGTATCAGAACTCATCATCCAAGTGCAAATACCCCTCATAAAACATCTTAATCTTTTCTTCATAACTTGATAGTTTATCTTTGCACATGGTTGTTATGTCCATCCAGGAGTAGTTTCTCTCCTTTCGTATTGTTCTAATTCTGAATCATTCTGATATTGGTAAGCATCCAGCTTCTAGTAGTGCACCCGAGGCAGCACGGATGCTTCAGACCCATGAGCAGAGGAACGCAGGCAGCTGTCATCGGGGGCTCATCCACATATCAGGACTGGCCATGGCCTCAGATGCCCTGGCAGAGCAGGCCCAGCAAGCAGACGGTGGCTGCTGGAGAGGGGAGGGGTCATGGTGGTCCAATCTGAAGGTTGGCAAGCTCTCTAAGAAACACTTAAAAAAAAAATCTAATTCATCTATACTAGAGGCTACTGGGACTCCTATATGATCAAGCCCATAGTTTGTTGCAATTAGTATTTAAAGCTTTTTCTCCAAAGGTCACAGGGATCTTTGCAGCAGCTTCCTGGAGGTGGTTCATACCAACTCCCCAGAGTCAACATGTGCCTCTCTTCCCAAGTCTGTGCTCAGAGACCAGGTATTGATAGTTTGAAATCAGCCCCAGTGGAGTATTTACACCAAAGAAATTGCAAATGCCACAAATCAGGATTTTTTTTTTTTTTTTTTTCCTGGAGATGCTGGCTTTTAAACATTTGCTGCCAGTCCGCCAAACAATTGTCTCAAATATCATATAATAGTAGGTTATGTACCCTATGTCATGATATGTTTTTAAAAACTAACTAGTGGCTACCGGGCTTGGTGGCTCATGCCTGTTATCCCAGCACTTTGAGAGGCCGAGGTGGGTGGATCACGAGGACAGATCAAGACCATCCTGGCTAACATGGTGAAACCCCGTCTCTACTAAAAATACAAAAAAAAAAAAATTAGCCGGACGTGGTAGCAGGCACCTGTAGTCCCAGCTACTCAGGAGGCTGAGGCAGGAGAATGGTGTGAACCCGGGGGGGATGGAGCTTGCAGTGAGCCGAGATAGCGCCACTGCACTCCAGCCTGGGCAACAGAGTGAGACTCTGTCTCAAAAAAAAGAAAAAGAAAAAGAAAAAGAAAACTAACTAGTGACTGGTCGTGGTGGTTCATGCCTGTAATCCCAGCACTTTGGGAGGCCAAGGCGGGCAGATCACTTGAGGTCAAGAGTTTGGGACCAGCCTGGCCAACATGGTGAAACCTTGTCTCTACTAAAAATTCCAAAAATTAGCCGGACATGGTGGTGCACGCCTGTAATCCCAGCTACTTGGAGGCTGAGACAGGAGAATCGCTTGAATCTGGGAGGTGGAGGTTTCAGTGAGCCGAGATTGCGCCACTGCCCTCCAGCCTGGGTGACAGAATAAGACTCCATCTCAAAAAAATGAAAAAATAAAAATAAAACATAACTAGTTTTTAAATAGAAAAAGCCATACATGCAACATGTGTGTTGGATAGAGTACAGTATAAACTTTTGTTTAAAAGGGACCTAAAAATATAGTGGTTTAAATAAAATAGAAGTTTCTTTTTCTCCCAGGTAAAGGTCCCAAGTTAGACTTCCCAGAATCATGAAGGCAACTTGATTTTCCTCAATATATTGCTTCTGTCTGTGGGTCTAAGGTGGCTGCTCCAGCTCCCACCATCATGTCTGCATCCCACTGATCCAGAAGGGGAAAATGACAAGGGCAAACTTTATCTATTCCTTTGAAAGGCATGGCCCAGAGATTACACATATCCTTTCTGCTCTCATTCTACTGTCTAGAACTTAGTTACATGGCCTAGTACAAGGGAAGCTGGGAAGCATAATCTTTAGTCTGGCTCCCCTAGGCCCAGCTAAAACCCAGGATTTCTATGATTAAAGGAAGAAAGAGAGAGTGGATATTGGTGGCTAACTAGCAGTTGTGGTCCCTATAGTGTAAAAATTCAAGTGATATGACAGATTGGACAGAGAGCTGGCATCTCTCCCCCAACTCTGGCTTCTAGTCTTCCTCCCTAAAGGGAGTTTCCAGAGTTTCTGTGGCTGTAATAGGGTATGTGTATATGTTCTCTCTTGGGAGGCCACGTAGCCCCAAAGATTAAAATGTGGACTTAGATGTCAGAATGCCCTGGGTGTTGATCCCACCTCCATAGCTGACTAGCTGTGTGAACATGGGCAATATACTTAGCCTCTGTGCTGTAGGTCTCCATATGTAAAATGGAGATGACAATAGTACCTACCTTTCTGGGTTCTCATGAAGACGAAATGTGATCATATATAAGTAAACACTCATATAGGGGCTGTTATAATTCTACTTGTATCAATTTAATAACATGGAATGTTTATTTATTTAAAAATAACACCATTGATTTTGTGCACCTCAGCTTTATGGTCCCCTTGGCTCTGTTGCTCAGAAGTAATCAGTTCTCATCACAGAGGAAACAGATGGGTTCTGGAGTTAGAAGACCTGGATTTGAACTAGTATTTGAATTAATTTGAACTAGTATTTGAATTAATCATTCCAACTCTCTGAGTCTGCGTTTCTCAATTTATAAAATAGAGAAAATAATATTATCTCCCAGAGCTGTAATGAGGATCTAACAAGACCATGTAGGTGGAAATGTGTCATAACTATTAAATTGCTATTCCATATCAAATCTGAGAATAACCACATTGGGAAGCATTTTAGAGGTCATTTGGTCCAACTAGTTACAGGGTGAAGGCAATAGGATGGGCTTCTTGCAATGAAACTGACCCAGTGGTCTTGTAGACAGTTCGTTTTTGTTTTTTTTTGTTTTTGTTTTTGTTTTTGATAAATGTAGAAATTAACCCTTCTGGTCTTAAAGCTTGATGCTTAGATTGGTTTTATCTGAGTTCCTTCACTCAGCAAAGGACCCCCAGGCCTCTCAAAAAATATCGCAGAACTGAAACTCACAAGATCATCAACGAGACGCCAGGCCTCTCATTCATCGTGATTGCTTCCTTACTCCTACTGAGTACCTGTTTTCCCATATCTTGTTACATTTCTTTCCTGCTGTATAAAACCCTAGTTTTAGTGGATCAAGGAGTTGGATTTGATACTAATCTCCCATCTCCTCACCTGTAGCAACCGATTAAAACCTTCCTTGGCAATAATCATTGTCTCTGTGATTGGCTTTCTGTGCAGCAAGCATCAGGACCTAGACCAAACCCCTGGTATTTCGCTAACAGCAGCACCTGCACACAGAGGCAGGTTGCCGGCAGTCATCTGTACAGATGACTCAAGAATTCACATTGCATTGGTTATTTTCTGTCTCCCTCACTGCCACCTCTCCAGGCAAGGCCAAGCAAACACCCATCCACACGCGAAGTAATGGAATGACCTCTTAAATGATCTTCCTTTTTAAAATTTTGTCCTTTAATCAGCCCATTCTCCACACAACTGTCAGTCATCTTTTAAACAAAACAAAACAAAAGGTCTGATACTGTGTGTCTTCTCTGCTTTCAAACATTTAATGGACTTCCATTTTCAATAATATGATGGGGTAGGCTTCAGACAAACCCTCCATTGTACAATACATACCCAGAATCTTAAAGGTATCAATGACTTGGCAGGATAATAAAGAGTTGTCTGATAGGTTCAAATCCAAGTAAAACTGCGAAGCCAGAAAGGTAAACAGAGGATGGGAGCTATTTTTTTTCCTGAGGCGATTTGCCATAACTGGTGAACTCTGTAATGCACAGTATTGTCTGGGAGTGATATTCAAAATGACATCAACAAAGTGAAGCCTAGACCAGATCTAGCCTCTAGACTGCAAGTAGGTTAGGGGGAAATGTGGATAATGGTTGGTGTTCCCTAAACTCCAAGTTTGTGTTTATTACCATTGCACTCTTGATACTGACTCTCAGAGATTTCCCTAAACCCTTGGCTCTATGCCTACCGCTTAAGGAGGTTTCTTCTAAACAGGTGAGAGAGTTACATTAGAGAGAATTACAGAGTCTTTATCTTCTAAATGTTTTTTAATTCTCTGGCTTTCTTTTCCCTTCCATGGTTTCTGAGTCATTTCTCTGTTGTTAGGCAAGGTGCCCAACACTTCGTAGCTCGTAATTCCTCTTCACTTTTCAGGAAGTGACTAGACTTTTCAAATCCAGTCTTAGGGCACAGCCTTCTGCTGGCAGAGCTCCCTCACCGGGCCTTTGGAGCTGCACGGAGGCAGAGATGCAGGATATCCAGGTAGACAGACCTTCTTGACCGAAGGGCTCCAGACTTTTAAAGTGGGGAGTATCCGTGTTTCAGTATCTCTGCACCCTAGCTTAGTAGAGAGGGTGGACAAAATGGAAGGACAAAAATCCAAGAAGGACACAGTGAAGATCTGAGAATCAAAATAGTGCAGTGTAGACATTAAGAATCTGGACTTTAGGATAAAAGAGATCTAAGACTAAATCCTGGCTCTGCCACTTTAAAATGGTGTGATCTTTGCCAAATTATTTAAGCCTCAATTCTTTCATCTGTAAGCTAGCAATAGTATGAGGTTGAACCATAGGAAATGGCTTTTATGTAATTATTTTCAAATTATTACCAAATATTTTCAACTTCATATGGGCACAACCTGATAAGTTGGTACCTACCTCATACAGTTGCTGAGAATGAAAGATCCTTTATTAAAAAGGGCATAGCAGGCCAGGAGTGGTGGCACGCATCTGTAGTCCCAGCTACTCAGGAGGCTGAGGTGGGAGGATTACTTGAGCCCAGGAATTCTAGGCCAGCCTGCGTAACATAGAGAGGTCCTGTCTCTCTCTCTTTTTTTTTTTTTGAGACGGAGTCTAGCTCTGTCGCCCCGGCTGGAGTGCAGTGGCACCATCTCGGCTCACTGTAAGCTCCGCCTCCCGGGTTCACGCCATTCTCCTGTCTCAGCCTCCAAAGTAGCTCGGACTACAGGCACCCGTGACCACGCCCAGCTAATGTTTTGTATTTTTAGTAGAGACGGGGGTCTTACCATGTTAGCCAGGATGGTCTCGATCTCCTGACCTCATGATCCACCCACCTCGGCCTCTCAAAGTGCTGAGATTACAGGCATGAGCCACCACGCCCGGCCGAGAGAGCCTGTCTCTAAATAGAGAGAGAGAGAGGAAAACAAAGGGCCTAAGACAATGGTTTTTTTTTTTTTTTGAGACAGTCTCACTGTGTCACCCAGGCTGGAGTGCAATGGCGCAATCTTGGCTACAACCTCCGCCTCCCCAGTTCAAGCAATTCTTGTGCCTCAGCCTCCTGAGTAGCTGGGATTACAGGCGTGAACCACCACACCCTGCTAATTTTTGTTTCTTTGGTAGACATGGGGTTTCACTACATTGGCCAGACTGGTCTTGAACTCCTGTCCTCAAGTGATCCGCCCGCCCTGGCCTCCTGAAGTGCTGGGATTACAGGCCACCACGCCTGGCCTCCTAGGACAATTTTTAAGGAGTATTTGAGTAGAGAACTGAAGGAAGTATATGAACAAGCCAGGCAGAAGGAATGGGGAGTGCAAAGTCTCCAAGGCAGCAGCATGCTTGACAGTGTTCCAGGGACAGCAAGGAGACCATTGTGGCTGGACCTGTGAGGGAGTGGGCAGGACTAGACCACACAGGGCCATGTGGGCCTGTGTGTGTGTGTGTGTGTGTGTGTGTGTGTGTGTGTGTGACTCAATGATGAAAACAAGAGCTAATGTTTATTGTGAAGGATATTCTGAACACCTATGCAGCACAGAGTAAATGCTCAATAAACAAAAGTTCAAGAAGCCGAGGATGTAGATGGTCTGCAGGTGAATGAGACACAGAGAAGAAGGAGCAGACTCTAAATAACAGAGCTAGGCAGCACTAAGTGGGACTTGCTAGGGGAAGAGCTGCGGATTGTGCTCCCAGATGCTATCAAGAAGGACTCTTGGTCCAGGGTCCAGGATAAAGGGCTGTCTCATGGTGCTTGGCTCATCACGCATTGAGGGCAGGCCAGGAGGTTATTCATGGGTGACTAAAGCTGGTAAATTTAGCATCTTTAGCCATTAGGCACACAGACTCTGGACTCAGCTCTCCCAGTTACTTGTTCTGTGACATTGGGCAGGCTACTTAACCACTCTGAGCCTTAGTTTCCACTTTTGTAAAACAAGAGTAATAATGCTAACTGCCTCTTCTGGAGCTGCATGAGGATTAAATGAGATAACTCAAGTAGAGCACATTGTAACAGTCAGTAATTGTTATCATTCCTGGATGCCTCGAGCCCATTAACTATGTTCAGGCACTTGTGTGAGGACCAAAGGCTACGTCAGAAGAAACCTGACAAGCATCTCCAGGGCCCAGGAAAGCCTGGATAGGAGACTGCAGGCCTTCAGGACAGGTTTCAAGTCAAGCACTGGGATTAGGGGAGAGAAAGGAGTTGTGAGAAGTGCTTGAAGAGATATGTAGACTTTATTGCAAACTAGGATTTGATTTTTTGGATCATGAGTTAATGAGGAAGAGCAAATCTCCCCTGGCTTGAGGGAGAATGTAAGGGGAAGGGGGTGATATGTGCAGAAACATCCTGTGCTCCATGCCCCGTATACGCCGCTCATTTAAACCTGGCTAAGGGTCTTCTCGCCTATGTAAGGAAACTCAGGCAAAGAGGCAGAGCCAGAAGTTGGAATCGACCTAATAATACTTACAGCCTAATATTTATGTGAATAACAAGGAGATCTCAGATATGACCCCTATGAGTTAAGATTCTGTTGGTTGCAAGAAGCAAAAATCAATTGGAGCCAGCTTACATAAAAAGAGAAAAAATTTAAAAAAAAATAATATTTGAGGGAGGATCCCAGGAAGAGTCTATCCACTAAATTTCAGAAGGAACAGAGATGATGGAGAGAAACTGATGGGCCCAGCTGTGTTGAGGGACAGGACCTAAAGGACCAACATGGCTGCTAGGCACCGCATGCCTTGGAGCTGCTTCCAGAAGATGGGAATTGCTGGACCTGTGTGACACCCCCAGAGCAGTCTGAGACAGTGGGTTTCTGCAAGATTCCAGAATGGGATGAGGCAATAAGAGAATAACTCTTAATTTTTTATTAAAAATAAATGTAATCACTTTGGAGTTTTAGTCAGGGTCATTACATAAATTTATTAAGTGCCATTGGATAAAACACAGACCACCCAGATGACATTTTTGAGGGTTCACCTATGGGTCTAGGGGATTATCTGGAGAGTACAGGTGGTAATGTATGAGGGTACTGCTCTGGTGACACTACCTGAAGGTTGGGGGACAGTGGGGCAGTGTCTGGGGGCATCATCTGAAAATGTACTTTCTGAATTATGAAGGCATTATGGAAGTCACATGACAGGAATTTAGAAAGAGAAGAAAAATGTCAGCCATAATCCCACAACCATAATTCCATCATTCTTGTCACTTCAGTTGCCATCACAGTGTTTGTGCAATTGTTTAACCTGCTTTTTTCCTGTTGGCATGAGCATTTTTATGCTGCTCATAGTCTTCACAACCATGACCATTAATAGCAACACGACATGAATGCACTTTGTATAAAATGAGCAGACTTGGCATGGGGAGGGCAAAATTGACATTTTTGTCAATAAAATACTAATGTGAATGAAAAGTCCTAAACCTGATGCCATCTACCAGCCGACCTGATTTTTAAGTCATCACCTGTTCCTGAATTCTTCATGGCCATGCTCTTCCTGCCTATTGTGATCTATGTCCAGATCTGTTGCTTCAAGATGGGAGTGTGCAAGGCATAGAAAGTAAAGCTGGAATGAGATAGAGTCCCTGCAAATTGTCTGGATGTCTAGATTGGTTCTCCACTAGAGGCACTCACCCACTGAGTGAATATTTGGCAATGTCGGGAGAAATTTATGGTTATTACAACTTGGGGTGGGAGAGGGGTGTTGCTGGCATCTAGCGGGCAAAGGCCAGGGTTACTGCTAAACTTCCTACAGTGCACAGGACACCCCCACAACCAAGAATCATCCCATCCAAAACATCAGTAGTGTCAAGATTGAGACACCCTGATCTAGACTGGAGTGGAATTTCAGTTAAAATGTTAATGGCGGCCAGGTGCAGTGGCTCACGCCTGTAATCCCAGCATTTTGAGAGGCCGAGGCAGGCAGATCACCTGAGGTCAGGAGTTCAAGACCAGCCTGGCCAACATGGTAAAACCCCGTTTCTACTAAAAATACAAAAATTAGCTGGGTGTGGTGGCGTTCACCTGTAATCCCAGCTACTCGGGAGGCTGAGGCAAGATAATTGCTTGAACCTGGGAGGTGGAGGTTGCAGTGAGCCGAGATTGCGCCTCTGCACTCCAGCCTGGGTGACAGAGGGAGACTGAGTCTCCACATTAATTAATTAATTAATTAAGATATAGTAAAATGCTAATGAAGCCAGGCACAGTGGCTCATGCCTATAATCCCAGCACTTTGGGGGGCCAAGGCAGTTGGATCACTGGAGGCCAACAGTTCAAGACCAGCCTGGGTAACATGTTGAAAGCCCATCTGTACCAAAAATACAAAAAGATTAGCTGGGCATGGTGGTGGCTGCCTGTAATCCCAGCTACTCCAGAGGCTGAGGCACGAGAATCTTTTGAACCTGAAAGGTGGAGGTTACAGTGAGCTGAGATCTCGCCACTGCACTCCAGCCTGGGCAACAGAGCGAGACTTTGTCTCAAAAATAAATAAATAATAAAATGTTAATGGATGAGCACACCCTAAGTTTTGTTTTCTGCCCTTGTTTCATTTGGGAAGAATTCTGATTTTTATTTTTTGTTTTTTTGCTAAAGATTATGAGAATGAATTATAATAGGTTTGCAAAGGACTTGAAATATAGCACGAGGCAAAAGAATGCAGAGGTTAAACATAAAGACTTTGGAGTTTGAAATAATTTCATGGTTGAAATCCTGGACCACTGAGTAAACTTTCTAAGGCCTGCAAAATGGGATGACGCCTGCTTCCTAGTGCCACGGCAGGGACCAAATGAGGTCATGCATGTGAAGCACCCAGCACACTGCCTGGTGGGGAGGGAGAGTGCCATGAATGGTGGCAGGGGGGATTATTGTGCCAAAGTTCAGGTTCACAGAGTTTATCACTTCCCTAGCCTCTAAACTGCAGTTGCATTTGGTAAATTCTTATTTCAGGAAAAATAGGTTTTAACTGATTTTTGTGATCTGGGCTTTTGAGATCTAGGCAATGTAGAACAGATATCTGACCTACGTAAATTTTATAGTATGAACTTTTTGGGTGTGAGTTGTCTAACTGAAATATCTAGTATATTTTTCTGGTGATCTTTCTTTTAAATAACTTATTGTGTATTCTCAATTAAGAATTCCTGGGTTTTGGCTGGGCGCGGTGGCTCACACCTGTAATCCCAGCACTTTGGGAGGCCGAGGCAGGCGGATCACGAGGTCAAGAGAGCAAGACCAGCCTGGCCAACATGGTGAAACCCTGTCTCTACTAAAAATACAAAAAATTAGCGGGGCGTGGTGGCAGGCTCCTGTAATCCCAGTTACCTGGGAGGCTAAGGCAGGAGAATCACTTGAATCCAGGAGACAGACGTTGCAGTGAGCCGAGATCGCGCCATTGCACTCCAGCCTGGGCAAAAAGAGCAAAACTCTGTCTCAAAAAAAAAAAAAAAAAAAAAATTCCTGGGTTTTTGTTTGTTTGTTTTTAACATTCTTCATTGGTTATTTTGTATCTATTGAGAATTTAAGAGTGGACCAAGCTAAGGTAAAGATTGCTGTGTATCTGGACAAAATTATTGTTCACAGATACGATAAGAATCTTCAGTGCAGTGTAAGGAGATCTTTTATCCCCCATCCTGAGCTAAGTGTCTGATTATCAAAAAGCAGGAGAAGGGCCCAGCGTAGCTTAAAGGCTGGCAATCACTTTATGTTCTACAGCTTGTTCTTGTGTGTCTGAGAATCCATGAGGGGCATTGAACATCCCTTATGAAAAGCATCCTGGGCTTCCTGGGGGAGGCACATTCTTGAGTCCCAGTAGATGGAAAGGTCACACCCAGGACAGCCTGGTGCAGGGGCCATTGCTGGAGGCTGACATGGGCACATTGAACAGGCAAGGGTGGAGAGGGTAGGGTGGGACATGCAGGAATTCTGGCCTCCAAAGAAGAAAGAGGAGAAAGGAGATCCACAGGGTAAGAGCTGCTCCTGACACGGCAAACACTGGTCCTGGAGAAGGAAGATGCAGCCAAAGAGCACAGGGGTGCAGAAAGGGGGGCTTGGGGATTAAGCCTGTTTTTGCCTTTGGAAAGCTGACTCATAGCAGAATATTCACAGCCCTTCCAAGCCGGCATGTTCCTCCTTTCGCTCCTCCTCTCATCCACCCTCAGCATTGTCATGAGGCTCCGTGCTGTTTTTATGAGTTCCTGGATGCTTTGGATCCCCTGGGAGTCCTGGCTGGGAAAGACCACTTCTTTCTTCTTCAGCTGGCCTGTGCTTTGGGGCCCACTGCAGCCCCTGGAGGAGGACAGAGGAGCACCCATGTGTCATCTTCATTCATGGCCTTGATCTATCACATTTCATTGTCTTTTTGTGAGCCATTTCTCTTCTCCCCAGAACTTTCAGTGAGCTGAAAAGATAACGGATATGCAATAATTGGTTTGGGTTCTATAAATAGTGTAGAAGAAGAAAAGGGAGAGGGTTATAATAAAAAACAATGTGTGGGAACGTAGTTATTGAAAAAGTGTGAAAATCGGGGGTTGAGAGAAGGGACAAAAGTGAAGCAAACGGCAGAAGAAAGACAATGTGTCTGCAATGCAGCCTTGGTGGGATGAGGCGAAGTCAAAACCAGCAGGCCTTGGAACACGCTCCTGAGATGAGGAGGAAGCACTGAGGGAACCCGGCCAGAGGATCCTGGAAGTTTTGCATTAGCCTGGGGCCTTCTAAGCTGTAAAACTACAGATCACATAGGATGTTTGGGGAGCGTTAAAGCATCTTTCAGGAATTCCCAAAAGTTGCTGGAAGATTTGTGTGTATTGGAAATTTGTGGTTTTTCTAGGATGAGGGTACAGAACCACCCGCGTTAGTCCATTTGTGCTGCTATAACAAAACACCCAAGACTGAGTACTTTATGAAGAACAGAAATTTACTTCTCCCAGTTCTGGAAGCTGGGAAGTCCAAGGTCTAAGTAGCAGCATTTTCCTCACTGGTAAGGGCCGCTCTCTGCTTCTGAGATGATCCTTTGTTGTTGCACCCTCTGGAAGGGGAAAAGCAGTGTCCCTGCAGAAGGAGGAAGGGCAAGCAAAGGAAGCTGCACACTGTGCAGTGTGAAGCCTCTTTTATAAGGACTTTAATCCCATTCGTGAGGAGTGGAGCCCTCATGACCTGATCACCTCTTTAAGACCCCGCCTCTTAATACCATCACATTGGCCAGTAAGTTTCAACATCTGAGTTGTGGACATGACATATTCAAACCAAAGCACCACCCAGGCGGCAGCTGCATGCAGAAGCCTAGATCATGAGAGGAGCTGGACCTCTAGACTGGGAGAGTGGTTAGCATGGAGGTGGTGGGGCAGGCCCTGTGTGGGTGGATGGTCCTGGATGGGTCCAGACTGAGAACAGAGCCTCAGATGACCCCTGGCAAACAAATAAGAGGCCCCAAGTGAAAGGGGATCCAGAAAGAGCTGGAAAGCTGAAAGGGAAAAACCTGGGAAAGAGTGTTATACAGCAACCGAGAGAAATGGGAGTTTCATAAAGAGAGAGTGAATAACAGATCAGATCATGTAAGAAAAGACCTACAGGGGTTTATCGGATGTCAGTAACGGTATGGTCAGTGGCGTCTGTGGTGGGAGCTGTTTCCCTGCAATGGTGTGGTAGGAAACCAGGTGGGGGTATGAAGGGAAATGCCAGGAGAAGGAAGGAGAGAGCTAGTGCCACCTGCTCTTTGAGAAGGTCAGCTTGGAAAAGGAAGCCTACAACACTTACTGGGAGTTGGAAGCAGGATCAAAGAGTTATTTTTCCTTGTCTGGTTTTTTTTTTTTTTTTTTTTTCAAAAACCCAGTCTTAGCATGGGTGCAGCCTGATGGAAAAAAGCCGGGACAGGCCAGGGGAGAAGGGTGCAGGAAAGAGAATGGACAACGGTAGAGCAAAGACCTGGAGCAGACCATATGGAATGGGATGGAATGCAGAGCCCACGGTGCAGCTTTGTGCATCGGCCTGGAGGATGACAGTTGAGACAATTCATGCCTGGTAAGCTCTCTTCTCCGTGAAATGGGAAGCATGCTCAGTCCTGAAGGGACTGGGCCAGGGAAAGGGTGAATTGCCCAGGGAATTGGGGCGAGGTCTACGGGACTGAGCAAACAGTTGCTACTGGAAACCATATGTTGGTGGCAGCTCCGGGCATCTTGCCTGGGCATTTTCTCCAGCAATGAGACTACCATGGATGCCCCATTCTACCAGCCGGGCTCCTCCTCCCAGCCTCCTGAGACCCAGCCCCTGCCTATCTACCCACTGCCCCTTCAAGAAAGTGTACCACGCCAGGCAGGGGGTGTGTGTGTGTATGTGTGTGTGTCAACACCTGTCAACACCCCATTGCCTGAAATGAGTCCAGCCTCGTTTGAAAGTTCTCATCACGTTGACCCAAAACCCACTTCCCAGGCAGTCTGTGTTTTGGAGTCCTGATAACGTCCACAAAGCTGTTTTAATTCTACCTTCCAAAATCAGACCAATCTAGGTTTGAATCCTATTTCTGCCCCTCATTAACTCTCTGTCCTTGGGCAGAGTTTTCCATAACTGTTTTCCAGTTTCCTCAACTGTAAAATCAGAATAATAATACCGTCTTATGAGGTCATTGAAGGATTAAATGAGAAGGCGTGTGAAGCATTTTGTACAATGTCTGGCTTATAGTGTGAGATCAATGCACGATCACCATAATAACAAAAAATTAGAGATGATCCCTAATGTTAATCTTATTAAGGTTAACAGTAATTATAATCACAGTTCTGCAAATATCTGATGTCCGTGATGTTGCCATGAAACTCTGTTTTCTAGTTTAAAAGTCTCCAGTTCTTTTGACATTTTCTGCTGGGGAAGTTTTCAAACAGCAGCTCTGTTGGAGGGAAGTGGGTCCCACGTCTCTGGAGGAATGCAAGCAGAAAATGGAAGGTCACTCGGCAGGGATGGGACTGCAACTTGTGATTGAGGCTCCAGCTGGCAAATCCTAGGGGCCCTTCCCAGCCCTATGTCCTTCCAACCTTCTGACTTAAAAACAAGGTCAGAAAATGAAGTGTGCACTAAATGCTACTCAGTATCATAATAGTTATCACTGTCGAGGCCAGGGTTTTCATAGAAACGTCTATCTTCTAAACTCTAAAATTAATGGAGAGTGGTCTCATTAATCTACAAAACCTCAACAGCATCATACTTGATTCCTAGAGCTGTAAAGGTATGTAAAGTGTTACTTTTCTGGATAAAAATAATAGCAACACTTGTATAGATAGTACTTATCCTTTAAGTTCTGCATATTTCACATGTATTAGTTTCCTTAGTCTTCATGAAAACCGATGAGGAAGGTACTGCTGTTATCCTCATTTTATAGAGAGGGAAACTGAGGCTCAAAAGGATGCATGACATTCTTTAGGCCACCGTGCTGGGGAGTGCCAGAGCAGCGCTTGAACCCAAGCAATCTGGCTTCAGAATACTTTCTTGACCACTAAGCTATACTGCCTCTCTGGTGAGGATGGAAATTGTAAACATTTCCTTTTGAGATTTTGTTCCTTTTGCCAGAAAAGCTCAAGCCACTTAAACCAGAAATGAGTTCATTTTCTAGCTACAGTCTTTGAAACCACTTTGTTCAGCCCCCATACCACAGATGAGGATGCGGAGACCGGCTGAGTTTGGGCCTTGCCTGGAGCCCAGGTCTTTGGTTCTCTGTATAGTAGCTTCTCCACCCACCATGCTGTCACTTCTCTTCAAGGGGTTGAATCCGTCCCCCGCTTGGGCATTGAGCCCCGTTTTCTGACCTTGCTGGGTGCTGACAGAGAGGGTCAAGGGAACACAGTTTCCCCATCTCAGAGACTGGTGTTTCTGGGCCACAGTCAACAGGCCTCATCTGAGCCTTTCCAGAGGAGTGGACTCAGTCCTGTTGGTGAGTAGACGCCCCTCTAACCGCGCACCTTGATTCAAACAGGCCCTTCCAGGCCACATGGGGTAGCTCTTTGCTGATCTGCCCCCAGCTTTATCTGTTTGTGCTGAAACCAAATAAGCAATCTCACCACTCAGGAAGGGTTAGGAGTAAATTGGGAAATCACTATCAGAGGAACAACTTGATTGGGAACAACTCCAGATGAGTAATTATGACTTCAAAGGGAATTCGCTGAGTCGCTGCAGCTTTGGAAGAGGGACTCTTCACGTGTAAACGGGGCCATCTCACAGCTTTGAGTCTAATAATTTAATTAGCCCCATAGATAGTTAGACGTTATCAAAGCCAGTGCAGCATGTCAAATAGACAGTTTTACAGTCGCCGTGCGGGCGCCTTCATGATCCGTGTTTGTGAATACCAGACATCCTGAGCTGTCTGCAGAGGCTGCAGTGCTGATCAGGGCTCCCCAGGGCTGTACCAGAAACCCTCTTAGCATCTCACCAGGTACCTGTTTTCCATCTGATCTGAACCGGGAAAACTCTGCAGTTCAGCTCTCAAATTTTAAAAATTAGTTTTATTCATTTGACTGTTTTCGAACATTTTAAACATACACAAATATAGAGAGAAGGGTCATGAAGCCCCATGGATTCCAACATTCAGCTTCAATCATTGTCCACATTTTTTCCCGCTGTTTTTTGTTTCCTCTGGCCTTCCCTGCCCCCCAAAACAATTCTATTTAATTGCTTGTTGGTTTTTGCTGAAGTATTTTAAAGCAAATTCCTGAAGACATATCATGTCATCCGTAAATACTTCAGGATTGATCTCTAACCAACAAGTCCTTTAATAAAAACGTAACGTGCCAGGTGTGGTGGCTCATGCCTGTAATCCCAGCACTTTAGGAGGCCAAAGTGGGAGGATCATGAAACCAGCTCAACGGTTCCATAGAACTGATGTTTATGATTTCTTTAAATAAACACATAAATTAATCCTCCCAGTCTTTTTGTTTTTGTTTTTGTTTTTGTTTTTTTTGAGACAGGTTTCTCTTCTCTGTCATCCAGGCTGGAGTACAGTGGCACAAATGTGGCTCACTGCAGCTTTGACCTCCCAGACTCAAGGGATCCTCCCACCTCAGTCTCCCAAGTAGCTGGGACTACAGGCACTCACCACCATGCCCAGCTACTTTTTGTAATTTTTTGTGGACACTGGGTTTCACCATGTTGCCCAGACTGGTCTCAAACTCCTGAGTTCAAGCAACCCACCTGCCTCAGCTTCCCACAGTGCTGAGATTACAGGCCTGAGTCACCATGCCTGGCTGGGCCCTCCCAGTCTTAAAACTTGAGAAAGTTACATTTGTCTTATCTGAGTTTCATTCTCAAGAAACCAACCATCAAACCTCCCAGATGGTATCAAGGAGCTGAAATGTACCAGATCACTGCGTCCTGACAATAAGACATCAGACCCTTCACCCCTCATGATTACCTAACTGACCACCTGCTTCCTGTTAACCAACTTCTCTTCCTTACCCCTCCCTAATTCCTGTTTCCCCACACACGGTTAAATTTCTTCCCTGCTATATAGACCCCTAATTTTAGTCAGTCAGGGAGATGGGTTTGAGACTGGCCTCCCATTTCCTTGGTGGCAGCACCTGATTAAAGCCTTCTTCCCTGGCAGTACTGATTGTCTCAGTGATTGGCTTTCTGTGCAGCAAGTGGCAGGACCTAGACCAAACCCCTGGCATTTGGTAACAATCACTTGAGGCCAGGAGTTTGAGACCACCCTGAGCAACACAGCAAGACCTTGTCTCTGTATATTTTTTTAAAAGTATTTATCACAGCTACCACTACCCAGAACTCCTTAACATCATCTAATATCCTGTCTGAGTTCAATCTTCCCCAGTTGTCTCAAAAAAATGCCTTTTAACAGTTGGTTTATTTGAATAGAATCCAAATAAGCTCCACACATTACCTGCCTGTCTCCCTTCCTTCCTTCCTTCCTTCCTTCCTTCCTTCCTTCCTTCCTTTCCTTCCTTCCTTCCTTCTTTCTTTCTCTCCCTTCCTTCCTTCCTTCCTTCCTTCCCTCCTTCCCTCCCTCCCTCCCTCCCTTCTTCCTTTCTTCCTTCCTTTCTTTCTTTCTTTCTTTCTTTCT
>NW_012102588.1:2260460-2261736 GCF_000951045.1 Mandrillus leucophaeus
GGGTTTAAGTTATTCTCTTGCCTCAGCCTCCTGAGTCACTGGGACTATAGACGTGCACCACCACGCCTAGCTAATTTTTGTATTTTTAGTAGAGATGGGGTTTCACCATGTTGGCCAGGGTGGTCTTGAACTGCTGACCTCCGGTGATCCACCCACCTCAGCCTCCCAAAGAGCTGGGATTACAGATGTGAGCCACTGCACCTGGCCCTTAATTGGTTTATTATTTTTTTTTAATGGAGATTTTTAAAAGATCTTTTCAGGATTATTATAAGATTCGATGAGATTCTAGCACAAAATAGGTGCTGGGTAACTGGAAGCTATCATCATATGAACAATTTTTAAAAAACAGATAATCTCAATTATCCCTATATTTAGCTTTGGAACTGCATTGCTATGGTCTGAATGTTTGTGTCCAAATTCATATGTTAAAATCCTAGTCCCCAAGGCGATGGTATTAGCAGGTAGGGCTTTTGGGAGGTGATTAGGTCACGGTGATTGGTAATTACAATCAGTGCTCTTAGTAAAAGATACTCCAGAGAGCTAGCTAGCCCCTTCCACCATGTGAGGTTACAGCAAAAGGCAACTGTCTAGGAAGTGGGCCCTCACCAGGCATCAAATCTGCCAGAGTTCTGATCTTGGGCTTCTCAGCCTCCAAGACCTGTGAGAAACAAGTTTCTATTGTTTTTAAGCCACCCAATCTATGGTGTTTTGTTATAGCAACCCAAATGGACTAAAGCATGCATTTCCTGATTTAGGCAAAGTTTCACTTTCCTAATTAGGCTTCGTCTGGGCTGGTGCCGTGAAAGCCTGGTCCATGAAATTCTTGAGATGATCTGCATGTGCAGTGCTCTAGCCAAAGAGCATAATAAATGCTCTGAGCAGGCTGGTAGCAAACAAAGCTGTTTAAGTCAAAGTGAGTGTCCCAAACACTTCATTATGGAACCCCCTTTTCAAGTAATACTTATTGAAGTCCTACCAAATTATTTTCTGTAGACCACCCTAGGATAATGCTGGTTTAGACAAATGTTAGAGTCTTTTTTTTTTTGAGACAGAGTCTTGCTCTGTCACCCAGGCTAGAGTGCAGTGGCACGATCTTGGCTCACTGCAAAATCTACCTCCTGGGTTCAAGCGATGTTTGTGCCTCAGCCTGCCGAGTAGTTGGAATTATAGGTGTCTGCCACCACCCCCAGCTAATTTTTGTATTTTTAGTAGAGACAGGGTTTCACCATGTTGGCCTGGCTGGTCTTGTATGCCTGACCTCGTGATCTGCCCGCCT
>NW_012102588.1:2267166-2268615 GCF_000951045.1 Mandrillus leucophaeus
TCTCTCTTTCTCTCTTTCTCTCTTTCTCTCTTTCTTCTCTTTCTCTCTTTCTCTCTTTCTTTCTTTCTTTCTTTCTGGCATTTCTTAAATGCTTGTTAAATCTGTAACAACTTCCCCTCCCCAACCCACCTCCATTTTCATGCCATGTATTTGTTGAAAAGCGAAGTCCTTTGTCATGTAGTTTCCCTCACTCTAGGTTTGGCTAAATGCATCTTTATGACAGGTGTTCCATTTATTTACATTTATGTTTACCATAAAATGGAGAGACTCAATTGAGTCAGGTTTGGTTATTTATTTGCAAGAATTCTCCATAGGCAGTTCTGAGTTGTCTCCATCATGTCACCTCAGAAGGCACATGGTGTCTGGTAGACTCAGTCTTTGAAATTCAGATTGATCAGGGGCTTCAGATGATATCAGCCTGATCCATGCATGCTGAAGTCACCATCATTGCTTGCATCTATTCCTTTATTAGGGTTTGCCCAGTCTGGTTCTAATAAGTCAACCAGACTTACTTTTACCTTTAAAGGATAATAAACTTAAGTTCCTATTAGTTGTGATAGTTCATTTCTAGCATCAGGGTTCTTTTGCTTTATAAATTCTGTATGCCATTTTAAATGACCTTGCTCCTGTTCAGGAATGTTCCCCCTTGGGAGAGCAACTCTGACTTCTCTCCTTCCCTGGGGCTGATGAGCTGAGACCTCCATTTGGGGAGTTTTGCATTACATCAAGGCTAACTCCACAGCACCACCACCAATCCCAAGCAATTTTGTTAGAAAATCAAATTTTTTGATTGTTTGATTTCCTTTTTTCTTTTTTCTTTCCATCCCTCCCTCTGTTGTTTTAGATTGATGAGACAAAGAGTATTTCCACAGAAAGTCTGAATCCTTGAGTTTCTCATGTCTTGACCCATAGTTCAAGTTGACATTTGTTGGGTACATCCGTGTGCTCAGCTCTGTGCAAAGCATGTTCTCTGTATGTTCTTGCTTGATCACCACAACATCCGTGTGATGTAGGGTGTTCTCACTAGCCCTGTTTTTCCAGTGGAAAAGCTGAGATTCTGAGCCATTCAGACTCTAGAGCCCATGCTCTTAGCCACCCTGTCACTGTTTCCCAGGCTATGCTGGGGGCTAGGGGCTTTGTAGAGCTGTGTTTGCCTGTTTTCCAGGAATGTTTACTCTTGGTTACAGGAAACTAATTCAGAGGTCATGAGGGCTGCAGAGACAGTGAGGAGTCAGAGCGCCCAGCACTTAAGCTCTTAATAATAAAAATGTGTTGAATGAATGAACTCAGTTATTTAGTTGTTTTGATCCTTAATTTGTTTATATTTATTTATTTATTGAGACAGAGTCTCGCTCTGTTGCCCAGCCTGGAGTGCAGTGGCGTGATCTCGGCTCACTGCAACCTCTGCCCCCCGGGTTTAAGTTATTCTCTTGCCTCAGCCTCCTGAGT
>NW_012102588.1:2269844-2289038 GCF_000951045.1 Mandrillus leucophaeus
GGCCTCCCAAAGTGCTGGAATTACAGGCGTGAGCCACCATGCCCAGCCTTATCTTTATTGTAATTTTTAAGCTTCCTGTTTATGGTGAGTGACACTGGCTTTCCACTTGTAAAGTACTATAAAATTCCATTTAAATATATTTATTTATAATTAAAAAGGTGATATGATTTAAAGGAGGCCTGATGACACAGATCTTTATGTATCAACCCAAATGATCTCTAGGACATATTTGTTAAATGAAACAGCAAGACATGGAGCTGTGTGTATAGTATAGGAACACATGGAAATAAAATAAGACAATTATACATATTTACTCTTAAATCTAGAAGGACGCAGCAGATGACATCAGCTGCTTCCAGGGAAAGAGATTGTGTGACTTGGAGGTAGAGAAGGAAGGAAGATTTCACTCCATACCTTTCTGTTTTGTAATTATTTATTGGGTCTCACCCTGTCACCCAGGCTCTGGAGTGCAATGGCATGATCATGGCTTACTGTAGCCTGAACCTCCCAAGCTCAATTGATTCTCTCACCTCAGCCTCCTCAGTTGCTGGCACTACAGGCGTGCACCACCATACCTGGCTAATTTTTGTATTTTTTGTAGAGATGGCATTTCACCATGTTGCCCAGGCTGGTCTTGAACTCTTGGGCTCAAGTGATCCACCCACCTCGGCTTCCCAAAGTGCTGGGATTGCAGGTGTGAGCCACTGCACCTGGCTGTTTTGTAAATTTTAAATTTTGAACTGAGGAAATTGTAGAAGGCAGAATAATGACCCTGCAAAGATGT
The DNA here is from genome assembly GCF_000951045.1 of Mandrillus leucophaeus. Taxonomy (NCBI): domain Eukaryota; kingdom Metazoa; phylum Chordata; class Mammalia; order Primates; family Cercopithecidae; genus Mandrillus; species Mandrillus leucophaeus. The sequence goes on from NW_012102588.1 coordinate 2,270,629, forward strand.
CCACGCCTTAATCCTTGGAACATGTGAATATGTTATGCTACATACCAGGGAGGAATTAAGGTTGCATATGGAATTAGAGTTGCTAATCAACTGACCTTAAAATAAAGAGATTATTCTGGGTGATCCCAATGTACTCACAAGTGTCTTACAGATGAAAGATGGAGGCAGGAGAGACAGTGTCAGAGTCAGAGTCAGAGTTAAAGATAATTGAAGATGCTATCCTTCTGGCTTTGAAGATGGAGGAAGGGGTCAACAGTCAAGAAATGCAGGCAATCTCTAGAAGCTGGAAAAGGCAAGGAAACGGATTCTGCCCTAGAGCTTCCGGATAGAACACAGCCTTGACTACACCTTGATTTTAGCTCAGTGAGACCCATTTCAGACTAATGACCTCCAGAAATCTAACACAATAAAGTGGTGGGTTTTTTGGTTTTTTGTTTTTAATTATTATTCTTTAAGTTCCAGAGTACATGTGCACAACATGCAGGTTTGTTACATAGGTATACATGTGCCATGTTGGTTTGCTGCACCCATCAACTCGTCATTTATATTAGGTATTTCTCCTAATGCTACCCCTCCCAGCCCCCCACCCTGCTACAGGTACCAGTGTGTGATGTTCTCATTGTTCACTTCCCACCTATGAATAAGAACATGCAGTGTTTGGTTTCCCGTCCTTGTGATAGTTTGCTGAGATGATGGTATCCAGCTTCATCCATGTCCCTGCAAAGATGAGCTCATCCTTTTTTATGACTGCATAGTATTCCATGGTGAATATGTGCCTAAAGTGGTGTTGTTTTAAGTCACTAAGTTTGTGGTAATTTTTTGCAGCAGTATTAAGGTAACACTTATTTTAAATACACACACATATACCTACATACATTTATATATTCAAAATATATACCATAATGGTTAGAAGCTTGGACTTGGATGCCAGAATTATCTGGGTTTTAATGGCTTTCCTAACTGTGCAACTTGGGCAAGTTGCTTAACCTTTTGTGTCTAAGTTTTATCATCTATAGCATAAAAATACTAACATTTATTTGTTTAGCAGGTAATATCTACATAAAAGGGTTATTGATGGTTAAATGAGTTAATATGTGCGCTTTGTGCACACAATATGTGCACAAAGAAAGTGCTAATAAACATTGACTGCTACTAGGTTTAACCATCTTCTCTGATAGGTTCAGTTGCTGAGAAATAATTCCCATTTAAAATGATATAAGTGGAATAAACTAATGTAAATTACTGTATTCAAAAACAAAAACAGAAAAGAAACCAAAAAAGTGTTTCAAGAAACCATCTGCAGATATCTTCAGAATCTGTTCTGAAGGCCTAGAGTCATTTGGTGATGTCCTAAAGTGGTGGAATAAAAGTTTCCTTGTATATTTAACCACTGCCAGTTTAACGAAAATACTTATGGAAGCCTTTTTATTAAGTCTTTCAAGTGTCTTTTTCTTTTGCTGTCTTTCTTTTTTTTTTTTTTGAGATGAAGTCTCGCTCTTGTCCCCCAGGCTGTGTGATCTAAGCTCAGTGCAACCTCCGCCTCCTGGGTTCGAGCAATTCTCCTGCTTCAGTCTCCCATGTAACTGGGATTACAGGTGCCTGCCACCACGCCCGGCTAATTTTTGTATTTTTAGTAGAGAAGGGGTTTCACCATGTTGGCCAGGCTAGTCTCAAACTCCTAACCTCAGGTGACCTGCCCTCCTCGGCCTCCCACAGTGCTGGGATTACAGGCGTGGGCCACCGCGCCTGGCCTTAAGTGTTGTTTTCTAACACATCTTCAGATGAGTTAATAGCCAAGTCTTTTAGGCAATGGAAAAAAAATCTTGACTCAAATCAAAGTCTGTGGCACCAGATTTGCCCCACTTTTTAGTCCCTAGTCTTGAGTGGGGAGTACTCCTGCACTTCATCATAACCGTATAGCTAGGGGTTTAGATGAGGAAGTGGATTCATTTACAAAGCCAGACCCATTCAGTCATAATACCTCACAAAGGGAAAGTTTTCTCTTTTTTTTTTTTTTTTTTGGAGACGGAGTCTCGCTCTGTTGCCCAGGCTGGAGTGTGGTGATGCGATTTTGGCTCATTGCAACCTCCACCTCCTGAGTTCAAGCAATTCTCCTGCCTCAGCCTCCCAGGTAGCTGGGATTGCAGGCACCTGCCACCACACCTGGCTAATTTTTGTATTTTTAGTAGAGACAGGGTTTCACCTTGTTGGCCCAGCTTGTCTTGAACTCTTGACCTCAGGTGATCTGCCCGACTTGGCCTCCCAAAGTGCTGGGATTACAGACATGAGCCACTGTGCCTGGCCTCACAAAGGGAAAGTTTTCTAAGAAAAGGAAGTAGGCCGGGCGCAGGGGCTCACGCCTGTTATCCCAGCACTTTGGGAAGCTGAGGCAGGCGGATCACAAGGTCAGGAGATCAAGACTGTCCTGGCTAGCACGGTAAAACCCCGTCTCTGCTAAAAATACAAAAAATTAACCGAGCATGGTGGCACATGCCTGCAGCCCCAGCTATTCCAGAGGCTGAGGCAGGAGAATCGCTTGAACCCGGGAGGCAGAGGTTGCAGTGAGCCGAGATCACATCACTGCGCTCCAGCCTGGGTGACAGAGCAAGACTCCATCTCAAAAAAAAAAAAAAAGAAAAAATGAAGTTCTCTTATAACTGAACTAAATGAATGAAAGCTTTTCTAGTCAAAAGACATTGAGCTTCTGTTTGAAGCAGCAGTTCTTTGTAGACATTGCCAATCTCCTCACACAGCCAAGAAAAAAGTCAGGTATTTAATTGCCTGCTTGTGACATGGCTGTCAATTTTACGGGCTTTCGTACTTGTCTGAAATCTTCATACCTGTTCTGGAGGGTGATGGTTTCCCTGCATGCAGTGGCATTGAGGGGACACAGCTCTGGTATAACAGCTTGACTGTGGAGATATTTACCATCCACAGCCTCAGCCCATCCATGCCTATCCCAAATCTTCACTTCTAGTCTATGTCATGAGTGATTAGCGAGTTGTCCTTGCAAGTTGCAAAGGTTGGCAGTGTAAAATATCTTCATTGACTTTCACTCGGCTCATGGCTGACAACTGTAAAAGAATGCAAGAATTCGTAGTATCACCGGATTTGCTAGTTTGCAGTGACTCATTTCACTTCATTGTGCTTTATATCAACAGCAAAGTAAATAAATTCAATCTCTGTAATTCAATGATGAAGTACATTACAGAACAGAGATGCCTTGTCAATCATTTAGCTTACTTTGCTCTGATCATCACTCACCACATTTCATTGGCATCAGGACTGACAATTTGTCAATAAACTTAGCAGTTCCAGGCCTTGCAATTAAATATGATCATATACATTTGGCTTCCATAGATTTTGCATTTTTATCTTCTAATGTACTGTGTTCTTGTCCTAACATTAAATTATTTTGATAGTTGTTATGTGGAATTCTGTGTACATTTCAAAATGATGTTTGAAATTGGACAGATTTATCCCAGAATTTAGGGGCATCTCTAAAATGTGTGTCACGTGATGGCATAGTTTCACTTTCATCACCAGCTCATTGGTTATCCAGATTTCAAAGACTGCCACTGCGTGTGTGTGTATGTGTGTGTGCTGTTTTGTTATTTTGTTTGAATCTGATACCTTTGCAACACTAATAGGCAGTTCATAAGATTCATTAATTTGATTATCACACTTGTCCAAAGACAAATGCCTTTTTAAATCACAATCCCTAGGAATCCTCCCATTTCCATCATAACTTTTTTTTTTTTTGAAATGGAGTCTCTGTCGCCCAGGCTGGAGGGCAGTGGCGCGATCTCAGCTCACTGTAACCTCTGCTTCCCCAGTTTAAGTGATTCTCCTGCCTCAGCCTCCTGAGTAGCTGGGATTACAGGTGTGCGCCACCACACCAGTTTTGTATTTTTTTAGTAAAGACGGGGTTTCACCGTGTTGGTCAGGCTGGTCTTGAACTCCTGACCTTGTGATCTGCCCGCCTTGGCCGCCCAAAGTGTTGGGATTACAGGCCTCTAAGTAGAAGCCTAGCACCAGCGCACAATTATACATTCTTAAAAGGGATGTTTTGATTTATTACTGCAAATAATGCTCAATACATACAGGAATTTAGTATTTGATAATCCATTCCAGCAAACTGCTTTTATTTTTCCATAGCACGTATAACTTTCTGACATATTATTCTTGCTTATTTTAGTTATGTTTATTGTCTGTCACTTTTTTCTTTCCACACAAAAACATAGGTTCCACAAGATGGGGATTTTTGTCTGTTTATATTTACTGCTATATTCCAGCATGTAAAACAGTGCCTGGCACATAGTAGGTACTCAATAAATACTTGTAGAATGAAGGAATGAGTGAACTGGCCATGTAGACACAGGGTAGCTTCTTAATGAACCCTGTGACAGCATCAAGGGCCCAAATTCTTCTTGTCTCTCAGGTCTGCCATCCTCAGTAAGAGCTTTGTCTGCCCCCCTACCATCCCCAGGGCCCTTTGTGGTTGCAACATGGCTACCAGAGACAGTTGGCATTATCTTGTCCACATCTATGAGGAAAGCGAAGATGCTTGATTGGGTCAGCTTGGGTCTTGTGCCCCAGTCAGGGCACACAATGATAACATACATGCAGAGAATGGCTTAACTTATCAGGACCCACACTCTCTCTGACAGCCAAGTTGGTGCTTAAGAATCAGCTTCCCCCTGGCCGGGCGCGGTGGCTCAAGCCTGTAATCCCAGCACTTTGGGAGGCCGAGACGGGCGGATCACGAGGTCAGGAGATCGAGACCATCCTGGCTGACACGGTGAAACCCTGTCTCTACTAAAAAATACAAAAAACTAGCCGGGCGAGGTGGCGGGCGCCTGTAGTCCCAGCTACTCGGGAGGCTGAGGCAGGAGAATGGCATGAACCCGGGAGGCGGAGCTTGCAGTGAGCTGAGATCCGGCCACTGCACTCCAGCCTGGGCGGCAGAGCGAGACTCCGTCTCAAAAAAAAAATAAAATAAAATAATAAATAAATAAAAATAAAAAAAAAAGAATCAGCTTCCCCAAAAAAGGCGGTGGGGTATGCAGAGGTTGATGGATATCTGAAGGAATGAAGGAGAGTTGGGGAAGAGGTGGTAGACAGGAACTCAACACCTTCCACTACAACACTATTGATTTTTAAAATCTCAGATAGCTCAGAGGGTAAAGAGGAAAAATAAATCTTCCTCTCTTCCCTCTGTCCCAGTCGGCTGCATTCTACATTCTGGTGCTTAATTCCAAGGAGCCTGAGAGTTCTGAGGTTGATCTTGGCCTTTCAGAGCATTGGGACGTTACTGTTAAGGTAGGTAGACAAAATATATTCTACTTAACATGTTGTGGTTTAATACTTTGTAAACACTTAGGCATAGGAAACGTGAGCCTCCACTTTTACTCTTGCCCTGGGTCCTGCAAATGTTAAGGGCAGGCCAGATGCAAAGACTGGGTGGCACTCTCGCACCATCTGTGAGTGGACACATTTTGAAAGGAGTTGTAATGAGGAGGTGCAAATACAGCTTGAGCAACAGAAGCATTTCCTCAGCCCGCTCTGAGGCATCAGGAGGAACTTATGATGCACAATGCCATCAACTAATAAAGATCATTTCTGGCACTTCCTCTCCTCTAGCCTTTCTCTTTACATGTTCTCAGTTGTGGTGGCTATAAAATGGGCTGGCCTTACATAAGGCCAGAATTGCAAGGAGGTGCAATCACTACTGACTTAAGAAAATAATCTTCAAAAGAGAAGGGGAGGCCAGGCCTGGTGGTTCACGCCTGTAATCCCAGCACTTTGTGAGGCCCAAGATTGGTGAATCACCTAACGTCAGGAGTTTGAGACCAGCCTGGCCAACATGGTGAAACCCCGTCTCTACTAAAAATACAAAAATTAGCCAGGTGTGGTGGCGTGTGTCTGTAAATCCCAGATACGTGGGAAGCTGAGACAGGAGAATCACTTGAACCCAGGAGGCAGAGGTTGTAGTCAGCTGAGATCATGCCACTGTATTCTAGCCTGGGCAACAGAGCAAGATTCTGCTGAAAAAAAAGAAAAAAAGAAAGAAAGAAAGAGAGAGAGAGAGAGAGGGAGAAAGAAAGAAAGAAAGAAAGAAAGAAAGAAAGAAAGAAAGAAAGAAAGAAAGAAAGAAAGAAAGAAAGAAAGAAAGAAAGGGAGAGAGAAAGAGAGAAAATAATCTGACAAAATATAATTTAATTTATCAAGAGGCATTAAAATGTAAATAAACATATTCTCTGATATGAACATTGTATCTTATTGATTAGATAGTGTGGGTGTTCAGTTCTATGAGAGTGAAATCTGTTGAAGGAAGAATCTGGAAAGCTTTCTGTTTTGTGCTTCTGAGAGAGAGCTTCTAGGGTGGTTTCTGACTAGCACTGTACTCCCTCAAAAATGACCCTAGTTTAGATGGCCACCTGCAAGCTCAAATGGCTTCTGAACTTTGTCTTCTGCCCTGGCTGCTCTCCCAAGAGGACCTCTGTGCATCCACCTGCCTAGTTAACTCCTCTTCCTGGCTCCCTAGACTCATCATGGAGTGGTCTGTTTTAGCATCCTGTGGCTGCCGTAACAAATCAACACAAACTTGGTGACTTAAAACAACAGTAATTTTTTCTTCTAAGGCTGAAATCAAGATGTTAGCAGGGCCGCACTGCCTCCAAAGGCTCTCAGGGTGAATGTCCTCTTGCTTCTCCCAGCCTCTGGTATCGCAGTTGTCCTTGGCATGTGGCAGCACAACTCCCATCTCTGCCTCCATCTTCACACAGCCGGCTCCCCTCTGTGTGTCTGTGTCTCCAATCTCCCTCTCTGCCTTTCTCTCATAAGAACACCTGTCACTGGATTTAGGGCCCACCCTAAATCCAAGATGACCTTATCTCAAGATCCTTAACCTAATTAGATCTGCAAAGACCCTTTTTCCACATAACGTCACATTCACAAGTTCTGATGGTTAGGTCTCGGACTTGCCTTCTTCTATCAAACTGGACAAGCCGCTGTTCAGCCCACTGCATAGTCCATTCCCTTCCACCCAGGTGGGCTCATCCTGCTGTCTCTTGTCTGCCTGGGGGTACCCACATTCCCGAAGTGGACATGGGAAGTCCCTCTACCTCATATCCAGTCAGTCACCAAAGGCTGTCAATGAACTCCTAATTACTCTCAAGCGCACCCTCTTTGATTTCCACAGCAACCTTCCGTGGCCTTCTTTCTCCTCCTCAAGCTCCTACCAGAGAGCCTTTGCAAGGACTCTTCCCCCTCTCTGGAAGGTTCCATCCCTCAAGCCTCACGAGTGGGCTCAGTCTCTTCAGAGTTCTCAACTCAGCTACCACCGCCTACAAGAGAGCGTCCCTCCCTACCAGCCTCCAGAAGCCCCAGTGACTCCACCGTGTCACTCTGTTTATTCTTCCCCTAGGCCTTCATACCATCCGGTATCTTCCTGTTTATTTATTTGTAGATTTGTTCTCATCTTATTCCGACACACACACACACACACACACACACACACACACACACACGACAGGCTTTGTGAGGGCAGAGAGCCTCACCTGGTTTACCACCTCTGTACTACTAGTGTCTAAAGCAGACTAGCACAGAGTAAGCATTTAATACAAATCTACTGAAGAAACGATTGATGCTTTCATGCCTGCCTTTATTTTCTTTGCCTGTTCAGACACAGCTACCTTTTACCTGTCTCCAGTCACATCTGATCACACTGGGCTTAAAAATCATGACCAGTTTCCACAAGCTCATCCTGGCTCCTTGCCTGGGCATCCCAGGCCCTCGGTGACCCACCCCTGTGGTGCTACCCACCCCACCCCAGACGCTTCCTCACGCTTTCCCTCTGTTCACACCTGAGGACTCTGCCATGGCCCTCGCGCTGAGTCTTTGCACCTGGTGTCGTCTCTTCTGATGGCTTCTGATGGCTTGCTCTTTTTTCAGCTTGGGGTCTGTTTCTTCATTCAAAACCCAGTTCCTGGCTACACACGTGGTTCACTCCTATAATCCCAGCAGTTTGGGAGGCCAAGGAGGGTGGATCACCTGAGGTCAGGAGTAGTGAGACCAGCCTGGCCAACATGGTGAAACCCCGTCTCTACTAAAAATACAAAAAAAAAAAAATTTCCAGGCACGGTGGTTCACACCTGTAATCCCAGCACTTTGAGAGGCTGAAGTGGGTGGATTGCTTGAGGCCAGGAGTTCAAGACCAGCCTGGCCAACATGGTGAAACCCCATCTCTACTAAAAATACAAAAAATTAGCCAAGAATGGTGGCACACATCTGTAATCGCAGCTACTCGGGAGGCTGAGGCACGAGAATCGCTTGAATCTGGGAGGCAGAGATTGCAGTGAGCCGTAATCGTACCATTGCACTCCAGCCTTGGTGACAGAGCAAGAAGACTCTGTCTCAACAAAAAAGAAAAAAAAAAAAAACAGAATACAAAATATTAACTGGGCGTGGTGGCGCACACTTGTAGTCCCAGCTACTCAGGAGGCTGATGCAGGAGAATCGCTTGAACCCAGGAGGCGGAGGTTGTAGTGAGCTGAGCTCACGTCACTGCTCTCCAACCTGGTGGACAGAGCGAGTCTCTGTCCTGAAAAAAAATAATAAAAACCAAAAAGCCCAGTCACTATGTCACCCACTCCAGGAAGCCTTATTTGACTTCTCTCTGCCGCCCTAGTACCACATGCTTTTACCATTACCCATTCACATGGTCACATCACTTGCCTTCTTCACTGCTTTCTCTACTCGGCTGTCACTCCATGAGGATCATCTCTGCAGCACCGGTGTCTAGCACATCGTGAACACTCTGGAACCAGCACCAGTTCTACTTCCTCAGTCGGGCAGTTCACCTGTTGGCCAGGTCCCAGAAGCCCATAGCACTGGGCAGGTTCAGCTCTGGTGTAGCGCACCCCGCACTCCTGGGGACGTCACCAGGCTGCTTCTTGCCCCTGGAATGCCTCCTGGCTTTGCCCCTGGGACATGTTTTCTAGAATTGCTTGTCAGCTTCTGACTTATGGAGGCTGCCTTAATTCCCTGCATTTACGTGGGCTCAGGTTCCACAGTTTCCAAATCCTTGCTAGTTCCCCTGGCCCTGGTGCCAGTGGCTAGTCTTCACTTACCGGAGTGATCGCCGTGAGGTGTCCCAAAGCCAGTAAGGTGAGTTTCAAAGACTAGTGGTGAAGCAAAACAGGTTCTGAGAAGTGTTTATTCAATTTAGCAGTGACGACTTCACTGGTGATCTCGGCGGGGGAGGGTGGGGTTCAGTGGCAGGCCAGATTGCAAGTGGCTAGGATGAGATCGGGTGCTAAGACATGGAGGCAGAGGGGTAGGGGCTCTTTAGCCGTGTGACAGTAGAAGGAGAGAGAGAGCTGGAGTGAAGTTCGAGGGGTAGCGAGGTGGAGAGCGTTTTGTCGCTGGTTTTAGGCCAGAGTCTTGAGCACCCTAGCAGATGCTGTCCTTACTGTCCCAGATCCCCGTATGGTTTCTGGCATGTCAGTGACGGCCAGCTGCCAGCACCTGCAGTGTTGTTGAAGGTGGGGTTTCTCAATCTTGGCTTTATTGACATTTGGGGCAGGATAATTCTTGGTTACAACTGGAATGGAGCAGTAAAATAAGGGTGGAAAAAAGATAATTCTTGGGCCGAAGGTGGGGGTGGAGTCTGTCTTATGCATTGTAAGATGTTTAGCAGCATCCCTGGCTTCTACCGCCTAGATGCTAGTAGCAGCCTCCACACACACTGAGTTACAATAACAAAAATGTCTCTAGACATTGTCAAGTGTCCCCTGGACAGCAAAATCACCCCAAGTCAAGAACCACTGGTTTAAGGGTAAGGTAAGGAAGCCACTTTGGCAAGCAGCTGGAGGACTGGGAGTGGCTGGGAATTAACACCCCCCCTGCCCCCCCGCCGTACCATCCCTCACCCCCCATCCCCTGAAGCCCTTCTCCGATGCCTGGTGGGTGTGGAGGAGGATGTAATGATTAATTATATATGTCACCTTGATTGGACTAAGTGGTGCCCAGGTAGCTGGTGAAACATTTCTGGGTGCATCTGTGAGGGGGTTGTAGAAGAGATTAACATTTGAGTCTGCAGACTGGGTGAAGAAGCTCCACCCTCACCAGTGTGGGCAGGCACCATCCAATCCATTGAGGCCCCCAATAGAACAAATAGGTAGAGGAGGGGCAAATTAGCTCACTCTTCTGAAGCTGGGACCTCCTTCTTCTCCTGCCCTAAGATGTTGGCACTCTTGATTTTCAGGCCTTTGGACTCGGACTGAATTATGCCTCTAGCTCCCCTGGCTCTCCAACTTGCAAATGGCAGATGATGGGATTTCTCAGCCCCCATAATCACATAAGCCAATTCCTCTAACAATTCCCTGTCTCTCTCTCTCATATCTCCTTTTGGTTTGTTTCTCTGGGGAACATGGACTAACACAGAGGAACCCCTGGCTCCTCCCCCTTCATGGGAACACTTCTGGGAATGTGCTTGGTGATGTTTTCCAGTTTGCTCTGCAGGATTCAACTCCAGTAGCTCACCACAGTGCGTGGCATCTAACTGCACCTGTTCTCGGTGACTTTTCCTTCCCTGTGTCACTCCCTCCCCACTCTCCCCCTGCACACCATTCTGTCAGTTACACTTATCTCCCAATAAAGGCCTTGGCTCAGAGTCTGCTCCTAGAGGAATCCAAACTAAGACAAGTAGGAATGAAAGCAGAGGAGATGTGTGAGGAAAGAGAAATAAATGAATAAGGAGATGAATGGAGCAAGGAAATAGGCAGCATTGAGAGTACACGGGGAGCCAGGCATAGTGGCTCACAGCTATAACCCCAGCACTTTGGGAGGCTGAGGCAGGAGGATCGCTTGAGCCCAGGAATTCGAGACCAGCCTGGGCAACACGGTAAGAGTCCTATCTCTACAATTTTTTTTTTTTTTTTAAATTAGCCAGGCATGGTGGTGCACACCTATGGTCCCAGATACACAGGAGGCTAAGCTGGGTGGATCATTTGAGCCCAGGAGATCAAGGCTGCAGTGAACCATAATCATGCCACTGTACTCCAGCCTGGGCAACAGAGTGAGACTCTGTCTCAAAACAAGCAAACAGACAAAAACAAAACAAAAGGGAGTACAAGGGGAGGATGAATCTCTGAGTCCACATAGACAGGAAGAAGAAATACAAGGGAGCTGGGAGAGTCTGTTTTGAGGAGGAAGCTGGATCAAGTCGTCATGTGGCTTCAACTTCTTTAGTAAAATAGGTCAGGCCAGGTGTAGTGGCACAGACCTGTAATCCCAGCCATTTTGGAGGATAGCTTGGGCCCAGGAGTTCGGGACGAACTTGGGCAACATAGTGAGACCCCGTCTTTACAAAAAATTAAAAAATTAGCCAGGCGTGATGGTGTGCACCTATGGTTCCAGCTACTCAGAAGGCTGAGGCAGGAGGATTGCTTGAGCCTAGAAGGTCCAGGGTGCAGTGAACTGTGATGGTCATCTCAGCTCACTGCAACCTCCACCTCCCAGGCTCAAGCAATTCTTCTGCCTCAGTCTCCCAAGTAGCTGGGATCACAGGTGCACACCACCACGCCTGGCTAATTTTTGTATTTTCACTAGAGATGGGGTTTCACCATGTTGCCCAGGCTGGTCTCAAATTCCTGGGCTCAAGCAATCTACCCACCTTGGCCTCCCAAAGTGCTAGGGTTACAGACATGAGCCACTGCACCTGACCTGGAGAAGTTCTTAATCTTGAGAATACCATGATTATGTTTGCATTTTAGAAAGAAAATTCAGGGAGTAATGTGGAGGAGGGCTTGGGAGTGGAGACCAGGAGTCCAGGCAGAGGTCATGGAGAGAGAAGCGGGGGAACACATGCAAGACACTCTTAGCACCTGGACATGTGGTCATGTAGGAGAGGAGGGGTCAAGGGGACCCAGGACTCTGGCTGGGTCTACTGCAGTTGATGATGGTGCTAGTATCCCAGGCATAGAGTGGAAGACATCCTCCCACCTTACTGTGATCGAGTTGTTTATTTAATTGTCTCCCACCCCATTAGGGCAGGGACCATGTCGTTTGCTGTTGGTTGTCCCCTCTGGGACTGGTACAGCAGTTACTAGTACGTAATAGGTGTTGAAAGAACATTTTTGAATAAATGAATGAGGTGGCTGGGAGCCCTGGTGGAGGTGTCCCCTGGGAATGCAGGTCAGAGAGAGGTCAGGGCTATGAGTCCTGGGGGAGTGGGAGGATTCACTGAAACACGTGCTGAAAGTTGGGGGATGACAAGGAAAGCAGTCAAGATGGTATCTTGGCAGGGCTGTCAGGGGCTGCCCTTCAGGCAAGGGCCTCGCATCTGCCTGTGGGTCATGGCACCCATGCACTGAGAATTACGAGAGCTGGGAACTCTCTCTCATCTTGTCAGCAGCACTCTGGCTGTCTTCATTCATTCAGAGATTCTGTTCCATCTCTGCCTGGTGCCTATTCCACCCACGTCACTCTATCTACTATTTCCCCATTTCTCCAACTCTTCTCCAGGCTATTTTTTCTCTCCCTGTACTCTTCTATCTCCTCGTGGATTCTTCGTCCTCCAGTTTGGAAGGCAGAGGGTCTGAGCTGGCCTTCAAGGCGGCTCTCAGCCTCTGTCTCTGTCTGTGATTCCTCGTCTGTGGAACAGGCCTCAGAAGACCCCCATCCCCCTGCTCACACTGCCTTCACACAGGCCTCCATTGCTACAGAAATGAAGCGAGTGTTTGGAGGCTGTAAAGGCTTTTCACTGTCTTAATCCACAACTCCGTGGAGATTCAGATGATAATGCTTCTACATGTCATCAACTCCTCAGAATTATTTAGGTGAGGGGTGTTTTTTGCCATCTGTTTTGCTGATGGACTTTGCCTCTGAGAGACACCTTGAGCTCAGGGAGCAGGCATCAGCCCCTCTCCCTTTCCAGTATCCGACCCTGTACCTGGGCTTGACAAACATTTGTTGAATAAATGAATGAAGGCCATGTTCTACCTCATTAATATGCATTAAGCGATAAAGTGTAAGAAGTGAAGACAGGCTGGGTGCAGCGGCTCACGCCTGTAATCCCAGCACTTTGGGAGGCTGAGGTGGTTGGATCACTTGAGCCCAGGAGTTCGAGACCAGACTGGCCAATATGGCAAAATCCCATCTCTAATAAAAACACAAAAATTAGCCAGGCGTGGTGGCAGGCACCTTAGTTTCAGCAATTCGGAAGGCTGAAGCGGGAGAATCGCTCAAACTAGGGAGGCAGATGTTGCAATGAGCTGAGATTGTGCCATTGCACTCCAGCCTTGGTGACAGAGCAGGACTCTGTCCCAAAAAAAAAAAAAAAAAAAAAAAGGCAGCAGGAAATTATTTCCTGGAATAAGATGATCAGCAACACAAGGGAGTTCATTGGACAGAGCAAGACTCTGTCTCAAAAAAAAAAAAAAAAAAAGAAGAAGAAGAAAATTCTTACCAGATAATCTCTACACAGCTGGGAGGTGAAAGGAGCATCGTAAAAACAGGCCCTCATCAAGCAGAAGCTCGGCGCCCCAAGTGTTGTAAGGCCCTGTTTGAAAGGGAGTCCATTTCTGGTCAAGCCTGGGGAGCCCAGACCCCAAGCAGGAGCTTATGGGGTTCCTGGAAACCCCCAACAGGACCCCACCCCACCCCAGGAAGAGCCTTGGAGAAACCACACTAACGGGACTAAGAAACCAAATTAATTGTATTCAACTCTCCCCTGAAGGATCTGGAAGAAGCTGATTTTGAATGCAATTGGTAAAATGTAATCTGCAAATGTGGAATTTGTAGCAAGTTATGAAAGTCTTTTAAAATGAGGAAGGGTCTTTTTGGTAGGAGATGGCTTAAAAAAATAAGATTTAAAAAAAATTTTTAACGAAGACGGGGCCACCTTAATGGCTACTGTAAGAGTTCCTGATCAGCTTGAGGAGCTGGAGAGAATGGCTTTTGGGGTGGGGACACTCAAGGAGCAGAGAAGTGCTCCAAACGGCAGGGTTTCCTCACAGTGCTTGACTGCTCTCTGGACTTCAGGGAGTTGTGAACCTCCTACAAGTGTGTGGAAATCATGCATACGTAGAAATCATGCATTTTTCAGGGGTAAGGAGTCACACGGGGGTAAACGAGAAAGACCAGGCATTGCTGAGTTCTGTCGCAGCCTGGGTGGAACTATTCGTAAGATGATGCCACCTCCATGACCAGAAACTGACCTTCTTGGGATGATTTTTCCCAACATGTCTTAAATTTCCAACTTTATTTCTTCAAAGCTCTTCTGCATCTAATTGGGCTATACTTTCTGGCTCTCCAGGGACTTTCAGCAGTCAGTATTCCCTGCTTAATGCCTGTCAATTTCTCTATCCAGTGGCTTCCTCCCTGTCAGGTCTGGACATGCTCAAAAATCCCTTCCACACTGGGTGGCGGCTGGGAAGTGGCTTTCTTTCCCTGCAGCTGTCCACTTGCCTCTTTTCTCCCAGCCTGGCTTCTGAAAAGATTTATGCACATTTGTTATCTCTACTTATCTCTTGTCAGACTTCAGCTTGATCCAATCTGTTTTCCACCTTTTTCTGCGGAAACTTCTCTCTTCAAGGTCATCAGTTTGCCAAATCTAATTCTAATGGACCAGTTTCCATTCTTACCCTGCTTGTTTTCTCAGTGGGATTTTATGCTTATATTTCCTCCTCCCTGAAGGTTTCCCCTCCTTGACCCTCTAAGTAGGGTGAATATACAATTAATCTCCCAAACTGGGTCACTGTTTAAAGTGAAAGGGGGCAATAATGAATAATTATGCCAGGCTCACTGTCAGAAGCCAAGACTCTCCCAGGCACACTCAGATGTGTGGTCACCCTCCCTGCAAAACGTGCCTTTCCCTTCCCTGGGCTGCTCAGCCTCCTCAGGCTCCTTCATGGGATCCTTTTCCTCCTTCCTCCACCCACTGCCCACTCCTTAAAAGTGCCCTGGGCTCTCCCCTGCTCTCTTGCTACGCCATCTCCCTGAGTGATCTTTTTTTTGAGATGGAGTTTTGCTCTTGTTGCCCAGGCTGGAGTGCAATGGCGTGATCTCAACTCACTGCAACCTCCGCCTCCTGTGTTCAAGCAGTTCTCCTGTCTCAGCCTCCCGAGTAGCTGGGATTACAGGCATGTGCCACCGCACCCAGCTAATTTTGTATTTTTAGTAGAGACAGGATTTCTCCATGTTGGTCAGGCTGGTCTCTGACTCCTGACCTTAAGCAATCTGCCCACCTTGGCCTGCCAAAGTACTGGGATTACAGGCATGAGCCACCTCTCCTGGCCACCCTGAGTGATCTTATCCATCCATAGGTTCAATCTCGCTCTGTCTGCTGAGGACTCCCTGCCTATACTGTGAGTACAATGTCTTGATTTCTCTATTCCAAGAACAAGTGCAACTGCTGCCCAGAAGTCTCTACTTGGATGTCCTAGGGGCAGGTTCAAATCTACTCCTAAAACCAGACTCATTCTCTTCAACCCCAACTGTGCTCTCTTCCTCTTGGAGAATGGCAAATGGGGGAATATGGAGGAAGTGTCAGGTAAGATGATAGGTTCCGGAGTTATGATTGCCGAGGTCCAAAACCCAGCTTATCCACCTACTAGCCATGCATAGTAATTATTTAACCCTCAGTTTTCTCACCTGGAAAATGGAGATAGAAGTGCCTGCCTCATGGGTGGGTTGTGAGAATTAAATGAGACAATAATGATAATAGCAGATATTTATAGGGTACTTTCTGAGCCAAGCACTTCTATGTGACTCTCATGCATTATTTCATTTAATCTTCACAACAACCCACTGGAGTAAGGGCCATTATTATTCCTCTTTTATGGGTGAGCAACCCTGAGATGCAGAGAAGTAATTTTCTTTGTGTTAGTGGCCGAATCAGAATTCAAATTCAGGAAGTTTGGCTCTAGTGGCGTCCTCTTAAGCACCTGGGTGTTCTGTGTGTGCAAATTTCCTTGAACAATATCAAGCATATAAGACCCTATGTCTGGGGAAGTGACTTGGAAGGGTATTCAAATTTGGTCAAGCTTGGGGAGCCCAGGCTTGAACAAATAATTTGCTCAGCAAATTATTTCCACTCTCCAGGCAGTCTACCAAACCAGATACCCAGAAGGTGGCCTATTTCCCTTATTCTTCCTTCTATATCCATCAAGTCCTGTCCGCTGTACCTTAAAACAGTAGGTGCCTTCTCAGAGTTTACTTATTTAATTATTATTATATATTCCTAGTTCATTGTCCAAGGTGTCTTAATATTGACAAGCCAACGACCAGAATCCCAGATGTGAATAGAAAGGACTAGATATCTGCCTTTAGTTTGAGGCTTTTCTTTTTAAATCCCCATTCTGCTTGATGTTTTGGAACCTTCTTCCCCAGCCATGAAAACAAGCCCCAGCCTGCCCTTGGAAGAATGAGAGACTATAGGGAGCAGAAGTGAGCTATCCCAGCGGAGGCCACTATGACCAACCAGTGTCAGTGTCCAGACAACCTAGCAGCTGACCACAGACACGTGAGTAAGCCTGGCCAAGACCAGAAGAACCACCCAGCTGAGCCTAGCCCAAATTGCTAATCTGCACAAAGGTGACCTAAATAAATGGTTGGATCAGGCACAGTGGCTCACACCTGTAATCCCAACACTTTGGGAGGCCAAGATGAGAGAACTGCTTGAGCCTAGACATTCAAGACCAGTCTGAACAAGATGGCAAGACCTTATCTCTACACAAAAATTTATAAATTAGCTAGCATGATGGCACATGCCTGTAGTCTCAGCTGCTTGGGGAGGCAGAGGTGGGAGGATAGCTCAAGCTCAGGAATTCAAGGTGGTAGTGATCCTGCAACTTCAATCCAGCCTTGGTGACAAAGTGAGACTTCATCTCTTAAAAAAAAATTAAATAAATAAATGGTTGTTATTTTCTTTCTTTCTCTCTTTCTTTCTCTTTCTTTCTTTCTTTCTTTCTTTCTTTCTTTCTTTCTTTCTTTCTTTTCTTTCTCTTTCTTTCTCTTTCTTTCCTTTCCTTTCTTCCTTCCTTCCTTTCTTTTTCTTTCTTTCTCTTTCTTTTCTTTTTTTTCTTTCTGTCTTCCTTCCTTCCTTCCTTTCTTTTTCTTTTCTTTTTTTTTTTTTGAGATGGGGTCTTGCTCTATTGTCCAGGCTGAAGTACAGTGGCATAATCATGGCTCACTGCAGTCTCGACCTCCCAGGCTTGAGTGATCCTCCTACCTCAGCCTCTTGAATAGCTGGGACTACAAGTATCCACCACGATACCCAGATAATTTTTCAATTTTTTGTAGAGATGGGGTCTCTCCATGATGCCTAGGCTGGTCTTGAACTCCTGGGCTCAAGTGATCCTCCTGCCTCAGTCTCTCAGTGTTGGGATTACAGATGGTGAGCCATGGTGGCTAACCAAATTGTTGTTCTTTTCAGTCACTAAATTTTGGAATGGTTTTTATAATACAGCAAAAGCTAACTGATATACTTAGGTACTGTATTTGTGAGGGTGAGCTGCCATAACAGGATACCACACACCAAGTGGCTTAAACAACAGAAATTTATTTTCTCACAGTTCCATAGACTAGATCTATGGAAGTCCAAGATCAAAATGCCATCAAGTTTGGTTCTGGTGAGGCCTCTCTTCCTGGCTGGCAGACAGCCTCATTCTCTCTGTGTCCTCACATGACCATTTCTCTGTGTGCACACAGAGAGACAGATCTCTGGTGTCTCTTTGTCTTCTTATAAGAATACGAGACTTACTGGATTAGGGCCCTATCGTGTGACCTCATTTAACCTTAATTACCTCCTTAAAGCCCTGTCTCCAAATACAATCATATTGGGGGTTAGGGCTTCAACATATGAATTTGGGAGGGGCGCAGTTCAGTCCATAACAGGTATCAATCCTTCGAGTGAAAGCCATGAGGCCTGCTAAGACCACCTGAAAAGGAGTGAGGGCAGCGGAGACCCGTGAGCTAAGGACAACCTCAGGGAAGCAGTGGCAGTCCTGGGGAAGCCCTGTCAGGAGACAGAGAAGGAAAGGTGGGGGAGCATAAGGAGAGCCAGGCAAATGATGCAGAGGCACTGAAGCCAAGCCATCGTCATTTCAAAAAGGAGGAAAAGATCAACAAAGGCAGCAGGCAGAAAGCCCGGAACAGAGAAGGGCCCACGTCCACTTCTGGATCTTGGCAAGGACCTTGGCGACCCTGACAAGGCTGAACTATGGTAAGGCTGGAAGTCAGATCACAGCGAACTGAGGAGAGACAGGGAGATAAAGAAAGGAGCTCTCAGATAAAGGGCACTTTTGAGAAGTTTGGAGAAGAGACGAGAAATTAGTATCGTAGATTCAAGAGGTTATGAGGACAGGAGGGACTGTGACTGTGGGTTTTTTTTTTTTTTTTTT
>NW_012102588.1:2289783-2304554 GCF_000951045.1 Mandrillus leucophaeus
TGCAGTGAGCCAAGATCTCACCATTGCACTCCAGCCTGGGTGACAAGGGCAAAATTCTGTCTCAAAAAAACAAAAACCAAAAAACCAGAGAGATCTGCCCAAGATCACATATCCAGAAAGTGATAGAAATGGGATTTGAACCTGGCAGCCTGACTCCATCGGCTGGGGGTATTTGGCCTGGATTTTGGCCTGCTTCTAAAATTAACAGGAAAGCAGTGGGGGTTGGAGGAGGGTCGGGGGAGGAGAATCAGTAGGGAGCAGGAATTTGATGGAGATCATGTGATCCCAATGGCCTTGATTTTTTTTTTCAAGAAGTAGGAGACTAGGTGCCAAGCGTTAGGCTCAGGTGGAAAGGGAGTGCGGGGAGAGAGAGGAAGGCCCAGAACAGTGAGTGGCAGAGGCGATGAGACCAAGTGTGGTACACGGGCTGGCAGCCACAGTGGTGCTGAGAGGGGAGACCGGATTCACAGTGGTGCTGGTCCTGTGAGGTGCGAGGACCTCTCCAGTGGTGCTCAGGGGCCAGGAGAGGGGAGGAGAAGCCTGCTGGAGACTGCACAGCTGGGAACCAGGGCAGTGGGTGCTGGGGAGCATCAGCGGTTCTCGACCCTAGCTGCATTTGAAAGCACAGGAGGGCTGAGCCCCACTTCACAGCAGTGGAACTTGAGTCTCCAGAGCTGGGCCTGGCTCTGCTCTGTGCTCACAGTCCCCATGACGACCCTGAGGTGGAGGCCAGGGTGGAGGAGCTCTGAATCCAATCTAGTGTGGAGTTCAAGTCACACTGGGAGGTCGGGAGTAAAAGGGGCTGCTAGACAGGCTGTATAAAATCAAAGGAGGACAGTGAGGGGGTGATAGGGCCGGGCTCTAAGAAAGGTAAAAGTTGGGGTGAGTGCTGGCAGAGGTGAGGGATGCTCAGGGGTCTGCATTGTTCTGCTGGGAAGGCTTGGCGGGTTGGGAGAAGGTGAACAGGTACAGAGGTTTTCACACCCTCTTCCACACCCACATTCCTGCTGCCATACTGAACAGAATTATCTTGGAAACTTCCCTTTGTCCTTAGAATAGAAACCTCTGGGAGGCTGAAATAGGGGTGCCCTGAGGAACTGTTTAGATGGAATTTTCTTCCCGTGTGACCTGCACAGAAAAGAAGACTCACCCCAGTGGGGAGGTGACATCAGGATTGGGTTATCTGCAGGATCTGGGGTATCTTCCACCACTAAGGAACTCCTTAAGAAAAGGAACACTGGAGAATGGGTTAGGATCACCTAAAATGCAGACAATGTTGTTAGTTTTATGGAACCGATGTTTATCGAGTTCTAATATGTATCAGACACCAGCTGAACAAGACAGCAATGCGATCTTGTGTGGTGTTTCCCAAAGCATATTCTGGGATATTCACAGTATACCATTAAAAAATGACGGGGTGGGGGCAGGGGTTCCAAGTGAAAATAAGTTTGGGAAACACAATTTAGGAAACACCGGGTTAAAGAAAATTAAACATCGACTCACTCCAGGACTTCCAGACTCTTTAATCTGTCAGTATGCTCCAAGACTCTTCAAGGGTGGGATTGAAGACAGAGTTCTTCCCAAGCATGCTGGACCACAGGTCTGTTTCATTGCTACAGACCTTGAGGAATGAATGGCCCATGGAATATACTTTGAGAAGTGGAACATGGTGGCCAAGAGGTGGGTTCTGAAGTCACAGGACCTGGCTTCACAGGCTCTGCACCTAGTAGCTGTGTGACTTTAGGCGAGTTCTTTATGTCCATATCACATCTGGAAAATGAAGCTAAATAATACTATCTCCCCATGCAGTTGTCGGAATTAAATAATGCCTGTGAAGCACTGAGCACAATTCCTGGCCCCCAAAAACCACTCATTAAAAGGCACTAGGCTGGGTTGGGAGATCCCTGTGTCTGCTCAAAATTCTATGACACACTGGCCTCAAAAACTCTGAGAAGGGACCAGGGGAGGGAGCTTCTGTCCTCAGCTAAATTACTTAGAAACAAGACTCAGATGGCTTAGAAGCCTCTGATACATGGAGGAAGCACTGTTAGAGCAGGTGAGGGGAGCGGGGAGGGGTGGCACTCCCATTCCCTTCTTGCCTGGAGAAGCAGGCTCAGGGCATCAGTGGTGCTGGGGGTCAGCGGTTAAAGTGGTTTGGTTTCCTGGAGAGGGTGGTGACAAGGAGGGGAGGGGAGTGGCAAGCCAGCCATCGCCTGCCCTGACTGCCCTGGATCTGGACAGGCTGAGTGGACACACAGGAAACCTCCCAGGCCAGGCAGGCGTGGAGCAGCTGCTGGACTTGGCCCTGGTCCCGCTGTTGTCCTTCCCGGAGGTGGATGCTTCTAGGAAGAAATTACCAGAAAAGCTCCGCCGCTTCTGGCCGACGTCAGCACCCTGGACCACATGGGGTCTAGGAGTCTGGGAAGAGGATGCCTCCCATCCTGAGGGCTCTATGCCATTTCTTCGGGGCCTTGGAGAAGTGGGAACAGATGGTAGAGCCACAGGGGGAGGGAGTCTGAACTGCAGGACACTGAAGAAGGGTCACACCCCTGCCCTGGGACCAGGGGCACTGTTCCAGACCCTCCACTCCTACCCCTGGAAGCCGGTGCCTGACTTTCCTGACATGGGAAAGAACGGTCTGTGTGGCCAAGTGTCCACTCTCACGGTCGTTATGTCTCCTTCAATTCTCTAACACCCTGGGGGTGGAGGGGAGAAGCCAGCCACCCCCAAACACATGCAAGTGAGTGCGATCTCCACGTCACAGCACTCTGGGGTCAAGCCTCCTGCCCACAATCAAGCGGGATTTGAACCCACATTTATTCAATCCCAGCGCTCTCTCTAATTAGGTAAGAAGGGCAGACCCTCAGTTTAAACTTCTGGCTAGGCCCTGGTTTATCGGGAAAGCATCCTAAGTATAAATGAGTAGAACGGCTCTGATTGAAGGAATACTAATCTTGCTTCTTGTCTTTCTTAAGGAAAAAAGCCTACAGAGCGGTGGGACACAGAGCTCTGCTGGCCGCCTCTGACGAGGATCTAATGGCTTTTCCAGGAGCGCCCCCATCACTACCCCCAGGCAACTCAGACGGCTTCCCCTCCCGTCTTGACTTCTGGGCTGTGCCCCAGCACCCCCCAGTCTCTTTTTCTAGCCAGGGTGGGGCCTCCCAGGGCTTATGGGCTCTGGGCCCAGGGCTTGCTTCCTTTCTTGGCAGCTGCTAGAAATCTCCAGTTTCTGGCCTAGTAAAACCCTTCCATTTATTTATTTATTTTTTTGCCTGCTCCAGGGAGAGTTTTGATTGGCTTCAACTGGGATGACCTCATCCTCTCCAGATTTTGGTGACGTTCCCATTTTCCACAGCTCCGCCTTTATCCAAGGAATTCCCTTCTGACTGTCTTTTCTCTAAAGGTCATCCCACTCCAGTCTTCCTGGGCTTTGGAATTCCCCATCCTCACTTGGGAAGGCAAGTGTGGGCCCTGGACTCTCACTGTCTCCCCACCACTGCGCTCCTGGGTCGGCTTGACTGCCCCCAGCTCTGGCAAGTGCCTTCTGCAGGGTCCCAGCCTCCCCTGCAGGGACACTTTGCTCACTCACCCCTCCTCCCACTGATCTCTGCTCTATATCCAGGACTCACAGGAAACCACATTATTTAAACTAATCATAATTAACTTTGTGCCAGACCTTCTTTTACATTATCTCACTTAATTTTCACAGTAATCCCATGACATAAAAATTGTTATCCCCAGTTTACAAGAAATGGAGGCTGGGAGAGTTAGGCGTAGCCTGCCAGAGATGAGCAACTAGGATGCGAGGCGTTGAGATCCAGACCCAGGTGTGTGTGGCTCCAGGTGTGTGTGGCTCCAAGGCCACCGCACGGTGTTTGCCTCATTGAGAAATGCTGCCGGCTGCACGCACCTGCACAATACTGCCAGCTACACAGCTGTCTCCCCTGGAAGGATCAACAGCAAATCCCATGAGCTCCACCTTCAAAATATCCCCAGAATCTGACCCCAGCCCTCACCCTGAGCCACGACTACCTCCCACCAGGACTCACTGGAACAGTCTAAGGGGCCTCCCGCTCCTGCCCTTACCCCCTTGGTCATTCTCCACATAGCAGCCATAGTGATTCTTTTTTATTATTATTATCATTATCATTATTATTATTATTATTACTATCAAGACAGGATCTCGCTCTGTCACCTAGGCTGGAGTGCAGTGGTGTGATCTTGGTTCACTGCAGCCTGTGCCCCCTGGGCTCAAGCCATCCTCCCACCTTAGCCTCTTGAGTAGCTGGGACCACAGACGTGCACCACCATGCCCAGCTAATTTGTGTGTGTGTGTCTGTGTGTGTCTGTGTGTGTGTGTGTCTGTGTTTTGGTAGAGACAGGGTTTCACCACATTGCCCAGGCTGGTCTTGAACTCTTGGACTTAAGTGATCCTCCCACCTCTGTCTCCCAAAGTGCTGGGATTATAGGCATGAGCCTCCACTCCCAGCCTATAGTGATTTTTTAAAATGTTCATTTCTCCTGTGCTCAGAGCCCTCTGGTGACTCATCGCATTCTGAGTCGAAGCCAAAGTCCCTACAGTGGTCTAGGAGGCCTGCGCAGCCTGCAGTCCCATGACCCTCCCACAGTCCCTGAGGTCACTTCTTACTGCTCATTCCCTCAGCTGCAACTGGAGCGGCCTTGCTCTTCCTTGAACACACGCAGCGAGCTCCGGCCTCAGGGGCTTTGCATTTGCTGGTCCTGCTGTTTGAAGGCTTTTCCCCAAAATAGCTTCATGACCCAGTCCCTCACCTCCTTTCAGGTTTTTCTCAAAAGTCACCTTTTCTGTGAGCCCTTTCCTGTTCACTGGGTCTCCTCCACCCTGCTCCCTAACTCTGCTTTTTCCTCCCCACAGTACTATCACCAAGTGACATTATTTTGCTTATTTATTTGATATTTGTCTGCTCCCCTGCTAGAATGGAAGCTTCATGAGAACAGGAATGTTTCTGTTTTCTTTCTTTCACGGCTGTATTGCCATTGTGCAGAACAGTACCTAGCACCTAGCAGATGCTCAGTAAGTATTTGTGGAAGGGTGGGAGGAAGAAAGGTGTTGGTTAGGTAATTTCAGGTGGCAATGAGCAGAGGGAGTCAGGACAGGCCTCCAAGCAGAGCATCCTGGCCAGGCCTTGGGGAAGCTGGCTCGTGGGGTCTGTTCTCTGGGCAGAAGTAGCCTTTTGCCTCTTAGCACCTCCTTTTTGCAGCCCTGGACCAAATGTTGACCGGAGTCTCAGAGGGGCTGGTCCCAGGGTGAGTTCCTGGGAAGCAGATTCCACGGTGGAATTCCATGTGCAGGAGGCATAGGAGCAAGTGCTCCTTAGAGCAACGCCTGAGGAAGGGAAGAGAACGAGGCAGGGGTGGACTGAGAAGTCGAGCTGAGATTTAGGCCCAAGGACAACCTCAGCCAACTCTGCAGTGACCCCTAGGGCTAAGATGGCCCCTCAGAATTGTGCCACATAGGCTGAAACCCCAGGCCTTTATGCACCAGCCTCAATCAGTCTGTGAATGTTGGCCTGGTCTGGGGTGTGGTGAGGTGCCTGCAGGTGAGGCACTCTCCACAGCTGCTGCATCCAGGCCTGGCTTGAAGGGGGATCTGAGTGGCACACAGCCATGCCCACCACAAGACCCTCGGCAGGGTCTGCCTTGCTCAATGACTGCCTCACCCACATGTGGTGTCCTCAAGACCCTAAGAGAGGATGAACTAGATCCCAGTGTCACACGGTCAGGGTAAACACACTCCAGGTCAGAGCTGACCACCTCCTGGAAGGGAACCAAAACAAAACCTAATTTAGACAAGGAGCAACAGTACTTTCTGAATTTAAAAAAGTAGGCTGGGTGTGGTGGCTCATGCCTGTGATCCCAGCACTTTGGGAGGCTGAGGCGGGAGGATCACGAGGTCAAGAGATCAAGATCATCCTGGTCCAACATGGTGAAACCCCATCTCTACTAAAAATACAAAAATTAGCTGGGTGTGGTGGTGTGTGCCTGTAGTCCCAGCTACTACAGAGGCTGAGGCAGAAGAATCGCTTGAACCCAGGAGGCAGAGGTTGCAGTGTGCTGAGATCACGCTACTGTACTCCAGCCTAGAGACAGAGCGAGACCCCGTCTCAAAAAAAAAAGGAGAAAAAAAAGGAGAAAAGACTAAAGGTGCAAATGGCCCCTAATCCAACATGACTGGTGTCCTTATAAAAAGGAGAAATGTGCACGTGGAGACACACACTCCAGGAGAAGACCATATGAAGATGAGGGGAGGATGGGGTGATGCGTCTACATGCTAAAACAGGCTAAACTTGCAGCAAACTGCAAGAAGCTAGCGGGGAGGCATGGGACAGATACTGTATCATGACCCCAAGAACCAACCCTGCTGACATCTCAATCTTGGACTTCCAGCTTCCAGAACATTTCTGGGTGGAATGGCAGCCTAGCAAACTAATATAATTAGTAAGTTCTTAGGCTCACTGAGCCTCTGCCTTCTCATCTGTAAAATGGGGATGATTTTACTTACCTCACACAGTTCTGACAATTACATGAAATTAAACCATCTCTGTTATAATTCCAGGCATAGAGCGTGTGCTCTGTCTTGTCAGTGGTGGTGGTGGTGGTGGCGGCGGCTCTTAGAGGTTGGAGCAGCTCATAGCAAAAATCCTTTCCACTCTAGACATACTTTAATTCTGTGCCTCCACAGAGCGTGTTTGATGAGCTTTTGTACCTCAATTGCCATCTCTCCCTTACCTTCCACTGGCCCAGATGAAAAGAGCCAAGCAGCAGCAGCAGCAGCATGGTTCTGAGCTCTGATGGCTGTCAGTAACAGTGTCTGGTGGTCCACAGGGAGGGAACGGTGGGAGGGCTGTCTTCAGAGCCTGCAGAAGCCTTCCTAGAACCCGTGTTAACCTGGCCCCTGAGCTCTGCATGTACACAGGTATGGAGGAAGGAGAATGCTAGGGTAGCCCTTCTGGATATTTATTAGGTTGGTGCAAAAGTAATTGCGGTATTTGCTGTTGAAAATAATGGCAACACACACAATTACTTTTGCACCAACCTAATAAAACAATTTTCAGTTAAAAGAAGGGCATCGTTAGCATCAGCACCAAGACATTTAAATCACACTCGTCCTCCTCAATTAGCTCAGCACTGAGCTCCAAGGAGTGACTTCAGACATCCCTGCTTGCTCACAGAAAAGGGAGGTGTTACATCAAGCATTACGCCACTTCTAAAGTGGAAGAAGAACAAAACAATCGTCAATTACATGTGTTTTATTTGTTGTTGTTTGAAACAGGGTCTCTCTCACCCAGGCTGGAATGCAGTAGCGGCACCACAGCTCACTGCAGCCTCAACCTCCTGGAGTCAAGCCATTCTTCTGTCTCGGCCTCCCCGGTAGCTGGGACTACAAGTACATGCCACACCCAGCTAATTTCTGTATTTTTTGTAGAGATGGGGTTTTGCCATGCTCCCCAGGCTGATCTTGAACTCCTGGACTCTAGCAATCCACCCACCTGGGCCTCCCAAAGTGCTAGGGTTACAGGCATGAGCCACCACGCCCAGCCTGGATGTGTATCATTTATTGTAGCCAACCTTGTAGTATTGCCTATGCTTTGGTATGTTATAAAAGTGTGTTTTAATATGTAATACATATACTTAAAAGTTCACTGCAGGCCCTTATGTAATCAATGTGATATGTATATTTTCTAGGGCCTAGAAAATAATTTTACTCTTTTGAATAATTGTGGAAACTTCTAGTTACTATGGCATTGGTTTTAGAACATCTTCTTGGCTATTTCTATGATGAATTTTTTTCAGGAACCAAACATTATAGCATTATTCTTTTTGAAAGGTTCTCTAGTTTGCCCTAGACACTCTGGAGTTCATCTTTTCTTTTTCTTCGCTTCTATAGCTTGTGTTGTTAATTTTGTACTTTAACAACAACATCTACCACAACTAAAAGCTTTTTTGTTTTTTGTAAAAGTGATAAATGCTTATTTTTTAAATTTTGGGCCAGATGCTGGGGGTGTCAGTGGTAGCCTGGGAGTAGTTGAGCAGGGATCGATTTACACTAGTGCTCAGGATCCCCTCAGTATGAGCCCAAGGATCACATTTGATGATAGAGGCTGTAGGAGCTTCCCTGGGGCCCTGGGAGGGAAGGAGGCAATGGAAGTGGGTGCAGGCGGAAGCACAGGCAGTGGCCTGCGTGGTTGATTAGAATGAAGGCAGCTGGAGGCCAGAGGGGCAGAGGGGCTGGTCTAGGCCCAAGGGAGAAAGAGGAGGAGGAGGAGTGAGTAAAAGAAAGAAAGCTCCCAGGAAGCGACTTGGCTGATGGAGGGAAGGAATTCATCCCAGTCCAGGGATTACCGCAGTGACCCTATCGAGACTGGGCACTGGAATCAGAGCAATCTGGCAACCAGTGCAATGAAGTAATAATAATAGCTGTCCTTTCCTGAATGCCTGCTGTGACCAGATCCCCAGCCAGGAGGCTTGCAGACGTCATCATGTTGTTTCACCCTCACCATCACCACTGGAGGTGTTGCTATTCTCCATTTTATAGATGAGGACACTGTGGTTCAAAGAGGTGAAGAAACTCATCCAGATGCAGAAGTGACGTGAAGCCTTTAATTCTGCACACATGTGTGAATGTGTGTGCAGGACGTGGAACAGAGCCCAGGACACAGTGAGCATCTTCCAAGTGTTTCCTGTCATTATCATATACCAGCCACAGTGGCAGGCCCTGGAGACACTGTGGATAACAAATCATATGTGATTCCTGCCCCTGTGGACCTTAGAGTGTCCCACAAAGGAGATTAACACGAAACAGAAATGCAAGGAAGAAGATCACACAAATCATACGGAGTGACAAGAAGGAAAATGGACTCCATGCCATGAAGCCCCCACGCTGACCCCAGGCCCAGGCCACTGGGCCACAAAGGAGGGAGGCACTGTTGGTTTGGAGCCTGAGTTCTCCAGGCTGGTTCCAATGTCATGGTGTCACCTCTAGGCCAGGGTTTCCTTACAGGAAAAAGCAGGGGCAGGCAAGAGATTTTATTCAAACACGATCTTAAAGGCCAGGCATAGGGGCTCACTCCTGTAATCCCAGTGCTTTGTGAGGCCAAGGCAGGAGGATTGCTTGAGCCCAGGAGTTCGTAACCAGCCCTGGAAACACAGTGAGACCACACCTCTAAAAAAATCAAATTAACCAGTGGAGATGGCATGCACTGGCAGTCATAGCTATTAGGGAGGCTGAGGCAGGAGGATCGCTTGAGCCCAGGAGTTCAAGGCTGCATTGAGCTATGCCCATGCAACTGCACTCCAGCCTAGGTGACAGAGCAAGACCTCATCTTGAAAACAAACAAACATGATCTTAAGCAAATGTCCAGTCCAATGTGCTAACAAGTGCTAACAAGACTCAGCTCTCTGATTGAGGAGAGAACTGCCCCACTGTTCCCTGTCTCCCTCCACTTCACAGCAGCTCCGAGACTCAGAATTTCTAGGCCTGTGTGGAGCCCAGCTGGAAAGCCACTGGATCATAATAATGGTACTAAATGAGCACTAACTAAGAGCTACAGTCATTACATCATCCCATTTAATCTTCCCAACAACCCTACAAAGTCATCATTTTATCAGTGAGGAATCTGAGGCTTAGAGGGATTAATAATGTAAACAAATAGCTGCTTGAAACTTGTTGATAGTTTTGAAATGGGCCCAATTGTCTCACAGAACTAATTTTTCTAGTTTCCTTGAATAAATATAGAAATTGATCCAGTCTTGACACTTGAGAAAGTTACATTTGTCTTATCTGAGTTCTTTTCTCAGGAAACCAACCATCAGGCCTCCCAGACAGTACTAAAGAGCTGAAATTCACCAGATCACCACATCTGGACAATGATATGCCAGACCCCTCATCCCTCATGATTGCCTAACCCACCACCTGCTTCCTGTTGACCAAGTCTTCCTTACTCCTCCCTAATTCCTGTTTCCTCACACATAGTTACATATCTTCCCTGCTATATAAACCCCTAATTTTAGTTGGTCAGGGAGATGGGTTTGAGGGTGATCTCCTGTCTGCTCAGCTACAACACCCGATTAAAGCCTTCTTCCCTGGAACTACTCGTCGTCTCAGTGATTGGCTTTCTGTGTGGCAAGCTGCAGAACCTAGACTGAACCCCTGGTATTTTGGCAACAGATTTACCACTGTTCATAAATTAGAAATAAAGTTGCTCCCCATGGTCTGGCCTGTGCCCACCTGTCCAGCCTCATCACTCCTGTCTTCACACACACACACACACACACACACACACACACACGAGATCTCCAATGCGCATCTCTCACCCCGGCCTTGTCACCTGCCTCACATGCTTCTCCATTTTTCTCCCAGTGTGCTAATTCCCTTTCACTGCTGTAATAAGTTACTGCCAACTCAGTGGCTTAAAGCAACACAAATTTATATCTTACTGTTCTGAAGGACGAAAGTCCAAAATGGGTCAGCAGGGCTGTGTTGTTTCTGGAGGTTCTAGGGGAGACTCCATTTCTTTGCCTTTTCCAGCTTCTAGAGGTTTCCTTGGCTTATGGCCCCCTTCCAGCAATGACACCACTCCGGCCTCAGCTTCCATCTCTTTCTACTCTGACCCTTCTAACTCTTTCTCATAAGGACCCTTGTGGTACATTGAGCCCACCCAGATAATCCAAGATAATCTCCCATCTCAAGATCTTTAACTTCTTCACATCTTCTTTGCCATGCAAGGTAGCACATTCATAGATTCTGGGGATTAGGATGCAGACATCTTTGAGGGACCTGATTCAATCTGTCACACATGGTGACTTCTCCCATTCTTTAGATCTGAGCTTAAAGGCCATGTCCTCAAGAAACCTGTCCCTGACCTCCCTCATAAGACTGTCTCATGATGGGCTCTCACAGCATCTTTTACCTCTCATTGCTTTCACAGTCACAATTTAACATTTGTTTGGGTAATGCCATAACTAATTAAACTCCCCAAGCCACTTGGTTTTTCCATTTGTATTTTCAGTGTAGGGCAGAGTCTGGCACAGAGTAGGGGCTCAATTAACATTTGCTAGATAAATGGACAAACAAATCAATGAACTTGCCTAAGGTCACGGCAGCAGGTGGCAGAGGCAGGATTTGAACGTGGGCAGTGAGCTTGCAGAGTCCTCTCCTCTTAGCCATACACTAGACTGCCTCTCACAGATCTGCAGCCGCTCAGGCTCGGGGGGGCACATATTTAAGTCTGCCCTGCAGCATGATACCAGGTTTGGGGTTGCCTGGCCAGCCTACCCTTGAATACCTCCAGGGCCCAACGTCTAAAACCTGTGATTTAAGACACGTTTCATGGGGTGGGGAATGGGGGGAGGTTCTGGAAACCCTGGCAATGTAGGACTGGGATGGTAGGTGTCAGAGTCTGGAGAGGCAGCAGTGGTGGGAGGTGATATGAGGCCGCCAGGAGGATAAGCCCTCCACGGGAGGTGGTGGGCACACAGGAAAAGAACGCGAAGGGCAGTGCCTTGGGCACACCCACGGTGAGAAGCTGGGAGAAGGCGATGCCAGCGAGGAGGAAATGAGCTGTCACAAACCTAGAGATGTGGGAAAGTGCAGTGTCATGGAAACCAGGGGAGGGAGTACGTCTGTCCATCCATCCCTCCATCCAGGAAGAGGCGGCTGGGCTGTGGGAACACCAGGGTGGGAGCGGGAGGGGGAGGTGGGAGGCCCAGGGCCACCTGTCCTGCTGGGAAGATCAACCCTGCTGACCCTCAGCAGGGCAGTTTCAGTAAACTGCAAAGGGAGGTGGAGGACGAAGTGAGGCTGAGTGGGTGCTTCAAGGATTCAGGAGGAAACGCAACGAGACCACACATTTCCGGATTTGGCAGGGAAAGAAGAGGATGGTTGCTGGGAGGGGGCAGCCAGGACATGGGGAGACGCGCGTGGGTTTGCAGGCGCCCGGGAAGAGCCGGGGAGGAAACAGTGGAGAAGCAAGAAGGAGGGCACGTCGTGGGCGTGCACCAGGCTGGGCAGGAGAGTCCGATGATGAGTCAGCGCTCAGCGCTTCAGTCAGTGAGCGCTGCAGGGAGGCGGCACCCGCACCGTGGCTCGGGCTGGGAGCTAAACTTTCTCCCTCCATATTCACGCTGGGGTTGCTTTGGAGAAGGGAGAATGACCATGGAGGCTGGAGGTGGGGACTCAGGCTCTGAATGCAGACCCACAGCACAGCCTTCACCCTGAGCCCCTTTCCTAGAAAGCCCTCTTGCTAGGAGTCCTCAGAGGGCCCCAAGCCCTGGGTCTAGAGTCCAGTGTGAAGCCACTGTGGAGGGTCTGGATGGGGGAGTGCAGCTCCTCTCCTGCCTCACTTCCCCTAGAGGTTCTAGAACTGCCTCCCCTTCCCCAAGGATGCTGACAACTGTATTTTGAAGAGTCCAGTGCTGTGCTTGGATCCCTCTGACAGGCTCATGAAGCGATGGACCTTTTCTTAGAATAAAGGCATAAAATAAAATACCTAGGATTACCAAAGGAGCCAAATGCATGGAAAAACACTTCTCAAAATATATTTTAAAACCCAAACTTCTAATATATGTGCTTCCTTATCACATGCATTAAAGAACCGCAGCTGATGTCACAGTGTTGATGAGCATGGATGGCATTTGGAGGTACCTGCAAAACTCTCATGCGATACAAAACTGTCTGTGATTTCTTCTGGTGACAGTCACAGATCCCATTACGACCGTGGTTGCTGCCTACGCTCTTAATGGAAGGAAATGCGCAGTTTTAGGTAGAGGTCAGTGAAAATAAAGATGTAATTGTTACCCATCCAAGTTCTTGGACCCCCTGACCTTCAAAAATGTTAAGAACTTCGGTTCTGTAGCAACAGTCAAAAACCCCCATGCCTATAGGGGCCAGACAGGTGACATCACAGAGGTCAGATGAGGGCATGGCCACAGGCTCAGTGACCTGGACAGCAAACGCTCCTTCTAGAGGGAGCAGCACTGCTCAGCTCCAGGGACGGCAAGCCTGGTACCAGCCAATCCTCACATTGTTAAGAGATGCCAGAAATATCCATTCTTATGTAAATCCTACTAAGTTTTAAATGTTAGCAAAAATATTCACGTTTTAAAGGGCATTTGGAGGTAGAGGCAGATATGACACAGCTGCAGCCGTGACACATCAGACTCTGGATCCCTGCTGAATGGGACCCTTTCTGGGGCCCAGGCATCCCTTCTGGGCCCACAGTCTTCCATGAGAGGCCTGTTGTATCATACGGAACCCGCGGCTCCAGTCTAAAAATGGACTAGCCAATAGACCCAGTTCACAGCAAATTGCCACATGAAACCTAGCAATTGTCTGACTGTGCCACCTCCTGGGCCCTGCCTTTCTTCCCTGGGACTGACTCCACGTGCATGGCTCCACAGGAGAGAGCTGGATCCAGGTTGGAAGTGGAGTTTCAGTCTTAGCTCTGCCACTTATCAGTCCACTGGACTTGAGAAGTCACGAATCTCTCTGAACCCCTGTGGGGTCTCATCTACAAAACAGGCTTAATGGGTCCATGGTACATTCTAGGATGTTGTCCAAATGCAAGGAGTTCTGGTTATTTCCAGTTTCTTTTTGTTTTCTGCTTCACTCAGCTGGGTGCCTGTGGGGTTAGGGTGTAGGAAATGAGGGAAAACACGTTTGTCCCGATATGCAGCATAATGGACAACATCTGTTAAATAAAACCCAAAGCAATTGTGACTTATTCAAACAATTGTCGCTTTGCAAGGAGGTTTGGACAGTTACTCAGGTTTTTCTGGCAGCACTGAGATCTGGGTGTCCTGTAGATTTAGGAGGGGCAGTGGGAGAAGCCACAGGCCTGGGGGACACTGCTGCTTTCATTTTGCACACACTGTGCTCAGCTCAGCCCCTGGGCGTTCCATTCTCATTTTCAGATGTTGCAGACTGATGCTCTGAGCTGCTCAAGGCCAGGTTCTCCGGGGGCTGGGTGGTTACGGGAGCTGGGAAATGAGACCAGAGAAGAACCTGCCACCATGCTGTGACATCAGAGCCTTTATCTAAAAAAAGAACGCCCTGTGGCTCCGTGGGTGCAGGCAGTGCTGGCTCCTTCTCTGTGTGTGGATCAGCCGTGCCTGCAACTCAGGTCGGGCTGGGTCGGGCTGGGTCACGCTAGGGAGCCCAGCCTCCCTGGCTGGTGCATGAAAATGAATTAGGGCCCTGGGAAAGTGGGGCCACCAGGGAACTATCCATCCTGGGTGCACGGAGGAAAAGCAAGAGCCATTGTCCATAGATGAAACTTTCAAAGTCACACACAAGAGGCAGTTCCCCACTATGCCTTGTGTAGCTGTGAGACCTTGAGCTGATACTTAGATCTAATAAATTATTACAGGAGAAGCGTTTAGAGCAGCACATCGCAAGTGCTGGACAAATGGTAGAATTGCCCTACCAGAAACATCCTTTCATCCCTTGCAGTCTGTAATGAAGCTCATTGAAACATCCCTGCGAAATCAGGGAGATACTTATGTTCCTAGTACTCCATTTGGAATCTGGTGAACTTCTACTTCTCCAAAAAGACCCAGCTCAAATGACACCTCCTCTGTGAAGCCCGTTTTTCATGCCACTGCATTATTAAGTGATTGCTTTATGTCAGGATCTGTACTGAACACTTCACATATGTCCATGCAGGGGCAGATTCGGGTTTTGTGAGGCCTTAAAGTTACACAATTTAGGAGGCCTTCTTAACACACACATGCGC
>NW_012102588.1:2305254-2336508 GCF_000951045.1 Mandrillus leucophaeus
AAATAAATAAATAAATAAATAAATAAACAAACAAACAAATAAAAAGAGGTAACTTGCCCCAAATTGTGCTTTTCTTGTTTTTTGAGACAAAGCCTCACTCCCATCACCCAGTCTGGAATGCAGTGGCATGATCACAGCTCACTGCAGCCTCAACCTCCTGGGCTCGAGATTCTCCCATCTTAGCCTCCTGAGTAGCTGAGACTACAGGCACACACCACATCTGGCTAATTTTGTGTATTTTTAGTAGAGATGGTATTTCACCATATTGCCCAGGCTGGTCTTAAACTCCTGTGCTACAGCAATTCGCCTGCCTTGGACTCCCAAAGTGCTAGGATTACAGGCATGAGCCACTGCACCGGCCCAAATTGTGCTCTTGACCTCGGCACTACTCAGTGTTCACTGCTGACCCTGACAGGCAGCGCCTGTTACCTGACTGGCGCCTCCATTGCAGGACTTCTCCTGTGAAAGCATGGCACTATAGTCACTGGCTTGCCCATTCCACTCTACTGCATGTCAGTTTCTCTCAGGCCCTGGGACACCCTTTATCTTTGCATCTGGGTGGCCCAGAGAAGGTGCTCAATAAATGCCTATTGGATGAACGTACACATTCCACCTTCACCTTTTTGTACCCTTGGTGTCCACCTGTTTCATGCCCCTGCTGATGAGTTCCCAGCCTTGGCCTAATGTTTCGGAGAAAGTTTCCAGGGTGCAGAGGGGAAAGAGAAAAAGGGTAAAGAAGCCTTCCTATGGGACCTGAATAAGACCGCAGAACAGAATAGTCAATTCATACATTCAACAAAAGTTTCTTGGGTACCATTCTAAGTACTAGGAACCAGAAATGAACAAAACAGACAAATATCCCTGCCCCCAAGGAGCTTGCACACTACTGAGGGGAAACAGACCAAAACACAATAAATAGTAAGAAAGCAGCCTGACAGATGGTGGCAGTACTGTGGGGAAAATACAGCAGGAAAGGAGGACCGGGTCTGCTGGGTGAAGTGGGGTGTGTGGGAGAGCCTCATGGGGAATGTGAGATCTGAAGGAAGTGGGGGAGGGAGCCCTGTGGCCATCTGGAGAAGATCCTTCCAGGCAGGAGGTGGGACCGTGCCTGATGAGTGGGAGGAGCAGCAAGAAGGCCTATTGTGAGTGAGGTCAGGGTCAGCCAAGTGACAGGGGCCAGGCCACAAGGCTCTGAAGGCCACTGTGGAGAATCTGCACCTTCTTCTGAGAGCTGGGAGCCAAGTCACAGAAGGATGGTCGAAAGGAACCCTCCATCTGCCAAGCTGAGAACAAAGAAGGAGTCAGGGAGACCAATTAGGGAGTATTTCAAGAATCCAGGTGGGAGATCATTGCCACATAGACAAGCCTGGTGGCTATGGAGAAGCAGTTCATTCCTGGATGGCTTTGAAGCCCAAGATGGTGGGCTGTTAGATGTGAAAGAATTGTGTAAAGATGGCTCAGAGGTTCCTGGCTTAAGCAGCTGGAATGATGGGAATGGCTAGGGGAGGAGAAGCTCCTGGGGGTGAGATCAGGATTTTGAGTTTGGATATGTTAAGCTTGAGATGTTTCTTGTAGTCAAATAGGCAACTAGATACATTAAGCTGGACTTCAGAAGAGAAGCCCAGGCTAGAGAAATAAAATGGGAACTCATTCACATATGGTTGGAATTCGAGGCCTGAGACTGAGTAGGATCACCACCAAGGCACTGTGCACAGAGAAGAGGTCCCAGGTCTGACCTCTGGGGCTTGTCAATGCTTAGAGATGAAACTGAGAAGGAGCAACTAGGAGTGCCTGGTGTCCTGGAAGGAAAAACCAGTGCTTCAGGGAGGAAGAGGTGCTCACCTGGGTCCGGTGTTGCTGACGGGAGAAGTGGTATTTTGATGGACCACGAGAAGAGCTTTGGTGAGCTTGCCAGTAGAATTTCCATGGAGTGGCAAGGGTGGAAGGCCAAGAGAAGGTTTCCTCCGGTGGGAGAGTGACAGCCTGTCTACAAGTGGACGGGAATGATTGAAAGAGAAATGGGGCATTGATAATGAAGGAGAGACTCAAAGGAGCGCTAGGCTTGAGTAGGTGAGACGGATGGGATCGAGGGTATGGTGGGAGAAGAAGCCTTAGCCTGGAGCATCCAAAGTAGCAGGAAAGAGGGCGAGGCCTGGACCCTCACGCAAAGCAAGAGGACAAGGAACTGACAAAGGCTGAGCTGGATGAGACGGGAAGCCATGAGGCAGGGGAAGGACAGGAAAAAGAGGGTGGGCTTGAAGGATTCCTGGTCCTGGTGTGGAAGTAAAATTGTTGGAGACT
The DNA here is from genome assembly GCF_000951045.1 of Mandrillus leucophaeus. NCBI lineage: Eukaryota > Metazoa > Chordata > Mammalia > Primates > Cercopithecidae > Mandrillus > Mandrillus leucophaeus. The sequence goes on from NW_012102588.1 coordinate 2,307,556, forward strand.
GTAGCCACAATGCTAGTTGGACCCCAATATCCTTTCTCCCCTTCATCCGTAACAATAAGGTTTTCTCATTTGTTTGTTTGTTTGTTTGGAAACAGAGTCTCTCTCTATGTCCCAGGCTAGAGTGCAGTGGCGTAATCTCAGCTCACTGCAACCTCCGTCTCCTGGGTTCAAGTGACTCTCCCTTCTTAGTCTCCTGAGTAGCTGGGGTTACAGGTGCCTGCCACCACACCCAGCTAATTTTTGTATTTTGGGTAGAGACGGGGTTTCCCATGTTGGCCAGGCTGGTCTTAAACTCCTGACTTCAGCTGACCCTCCCGCCTCAGCCTCCCACAGTGCTGGGATTACAGGTGTGAGCCACCTCGCCTGGCTCCATAACAATAGGGTCTTGCTGAGCACATTCCTGCCCAGGTGAAGACCACACTTCCCAGCTTCCCTTGCAACTGAGTGCAGCCTTGTGGCTGAGTTCTGGCAGTGGAAGGTGACAGAAGTGAAATGTACAGGTTCCACATCCCTGACCTGCAAGGAATTTGTTAGTCCCATACCTGCACCTTTCCCTCTGCCATGAAGGTTGACACGCAGTGGCCCAGCTTCAACCAATGAAGCAATGCACGGGGCAGGACTCCTTGCCATTTTTGTGCCTTGGACCACCTGGCTGTCTGATGAAGACCATGGATGCTTCTCAGAAGACTGTTCTTAAATTCATGGAATAAAATAATAAGATTACAAAGAAAAACAAATACATTGAAATATCAAAATATTAAAGAATTACAGTCTAATAAAATATATACTTCCTTATTAATGCATTAAAGAACCATGTAGCAATGGATCTAATAAACACCCTGCTTTCAAAGTCTTGGTATAGTCAAAGGTAAAGTCAAAGTCCATTTCAAAGCATAAAGGATATTTCACAATATCTTCAACAACTAAATGTGATAATAAAGTCTCTGTGATTTCTGTTGGAAATGAGAAAAGAGATCACAGGTACCACCAATACCCCTGTGTTTGTGGCCTGCTGTTATAATGAAAGAAAATGCTAATTTTCAGGTAGAACTGGGTAGAAATCAAGATGTAATTTTTTCCCCATGAAGGGTCAGGGAGCTCCTGAATCCTGGCCAGCTCTGTTGAGGACATCTGTCTCTGGGGATGGCAGAACCACAGGGTGGAGGAAAACTACATTCCCCAAAACCGCATGAGGCAGAGCCACCCTGCTGGCCTGGAGCAGCCAGGGTGTTATGTGAGGGAGAATGAAGGTCCTGCCTTTTTCACACTATTGTCTTTGGGGTCTTTTTGTTATAGCAGCATATTCTGCACGCTAACAGAAAGCCTGATGGTGACTAAGCAATTGTTAACGTGTCATTGCATGAGTCTGTTGAATGCCTGACCTCCAAGCAACCTGAAACCCAGCTAAGGGCCTCTGGACTCAGCAGCCTGAGAAATCAGAAGTGAGTCTGCCCCATCATCCCCCTTTTACATTCCACCATGCACCTCCTAATGTGCAGACGTGGGCCTCCCCAGTGCCCCACCCTGTCTAGGCCTCAGCAAAGTCCACCTGGTTCCTGTTCTTGGCCTGGACAGGCCTGTGCCCTGGCCTCACCCTCATCATGACTGGCTGACAAAGGAGCAGCTGCGGCTCCCCTCCCTCCGCCCCCTCACTCCCCAGCCCCGACGCATCGCATGGAGGGGCAGATCCCTGACTCCAGTGAGCAGGAATGTTACTGCAGGACTCGGGTTGGTTGAGGCTGTGATTGCTGGCAGCACCTCAAGACTCCAAGAGGGTCTGAACTGGAGTTGACTGTGCAGCCGGGAGCAGCAGAAATGCCCTTAAAAAGGGAAAGGAGAGAGATGCCAAGGGGAGAGCTGACTTGGCCTGTGCCAGGAGCATGGAAATCTCAAGGAGTGGGAAGTGAAGTCAGTAACAATTCTAACTATTACAGCTGCCGTGGACTGAACGTCCACTAACTGCCAGGACTATATAAGTGCTTCCCATAGATGGCCTCTTTGAACCCTCACACGGCCCCATGACTTAAGTCCTACCATCTTTAGAACTATACAAACAAGACTCAGAGAGATTGAGTCACCTGCCCAAGGTCACACAGCCAGTGAGCTAACAAGAGTTGAAACCTGGCCAGGTGCAGAGGTGCACACCTGCAATCCCAGCACTTTGGTAGTCTGAGGCACGAGGATCGCTTGAGCTCAGGAGTTCAAGACCAACCTGAGCAACACAGCAAAACCCCGTCTCTACAAAAAATGCAAACATTAACTGAGCGTGGTGGTGTGTGGCTGTAGTCCCAGCTACTTGGGAGGCTGAGATGGGAGGATCACTTCAGACCAGGAGGCGGAGGTTGCAGTGAGTCAAGATTGCACTACTGCGCTCCAGCCTGGGCAACAGAGCAAGACCCTGTCTCAAAAAAAAAAAAAAAGTAGAAACCTCTTAATAACGAGGTCTGGGGTTAAGCATCAGGTTCCTCTATCTTCCCTGGGAAAGAAGAAGCCCAGCTCTCGCTTTAGGGAGTTCTCACAGCAGAGGGCTCCTGTTGCTCTGGGTAAATGTGTAGCCTTTGCAGAAAAGGGCAAGGCTGGAATCTCCAGGGAAACTGCTCTCTTCTGGCATAGCAGGGGCAGGACCACGGCTACGATGAGCAGTAGGATGATGACAGAGCCAGAGCCAGTGGCCTCAGCCAAGGCTTTGACTGGGGCTGGCCAGTCTGTCCATCCTTACCCTTTTCTGAGGGGCCGCAAGAAGAGGAAAACAGAGTGAGGTTTCCAATGCTGGCTGCAGCTCCCCATGCCCAGTGCTTAGACAGACCCCGAACAGGATGGACAAGAGCTCTGTCCTGGCAAAAGCCATAGATGGGAGATTGTGGAGCTCCAAGAGTCAGAGGAAGGGAAAGGGACAGCCTCAGATTTAGTTGAGAATCTCTAATTTCAGGGAAAGTTTAGAGCTAGAGAAGGCAGCACTGGGCAGTGGGAAGAGCGTGCACTGTGGGCCAGACAGATCCAACACAGTCCAGATGTGCAACCAACTATAGCCCAGATGTGCGGCACAGATGAACCACATCGCCTCCCACATAGAGCAGAGTCACAGTTCCTGAGACATTGCCTGCCATCCTGATGAAATGAGATCATACATACTCTGTATGACAGAAGGAAGCCAAGGTGAGTGCTTGCACAGTGCCTGCTTCACGGCCTCCCTAATTGCTATCCTGGAGCTCTGCATGAAGAAGAGCAGGAGGTGGTGTGGCAGCTGAGTCCTGAGAGACCGGCTAAGGCTCAGGGGAAAGGCAGGCAAGTGGATTTCAGATCCACGCGGAATGGGCTGATCTACAGTGCTGGTGACCAAGGCCCTTACCTCCAGGGCAGAGTCTGCTCCAATCAGGCCTGGGAACCCAGATGGCTCCAGGACAAAGAACTACAAGGACCCCATCAACCTCGCAGAGGAGCCTGTGCTGGCCTTGTGCCTGCTCTCCAGGACATCTTCCTTGCTGCCAAGGCTCTGCCTTGTGCTGTGTTTGCGAAATGATGCCCCTGCTTTGTGATCCCCAAAGGGAGTCTGAGCTGAGCTTGCCTGCTCCTCCCACCCAGCCCAAGTACCTCAGTTTCCCTCCATCCAGCACTCCCAGGGCTGCTCTTTACCTGCTGCCTGCTCCATGAGCCACAGCTTCCTGCTGCCCATTGCTCACCTTTCCTGCTGCCTGGGTCTGCACCCACCCCATCCTCCTGACCAAGGACTCTGGGGGTCCTGCCACCACCAAGGTGAAACCCAATCCTAATGTAAGGCTGGCCCGGGCTGTGAAGAGGAGCAGTAAAGGGTTACAGTAGAGATCCCCGAACCTCATTCCACAGCACCCTCAGGTGGCTGCACAGTTTGGGAATCCAGGCATTAAGGTAGTCATTAATTAATTAATTCAGCGATCATTTGTGAAGCACTTCTTCTAAGCATTAAACCCTGAAACACAACAGCGAATAAGACCCAGCCCTAGACCCTAAGGAGCTCCCTGTTTAAGTTAAGAGACAGATGCAGGAACATGCAATTCATGTGTTCCCCACATTCACAGGAGCAGAGTTCAGGAGGAGTGCATAGGAAGGGGATCTGCCCACTCTTGGGTGCCCAGAGAGGGCTTCCTGAAGGCAGCATCAGATAGCTCAATCCTAGAGCTTCAGCAGGCAAACATGGGCAGTACCTAGGGGCAAAGCACAGAGTGTAGCAAGGAGGATGCTAGAGAGAGCCTGGCATTGCTTTAAAGACCTGCAAGGAGGCCAGGTGGGGTGGCTCACGCCTGTAATCCCAGCACTTCAGGAGACGGAGGTGGGGTGGATCACAAGGTCAGGAGATTGAGACCATCCCAGCTAACACAGTGAAATCCCGTCTCTACTAAAAACTACAAAAAAAATTAGCCGGGCGTGGTGATAAGAGCCTGTAGTCCCAGCTATCGGGAGGCTAAGGCAGGAGAATGGCGTGAACCCAGCAGACGAAGGTTGCAGTGAGCCAAGATCATGCCACTGAACCCCAGCCTGGGTGACAGAGCAAGACTCCGTCTCAAAAAAAAAAAAAAAAAAAAATGCAAGTAGTTCAGGATACAGGCCAATAAGAGAGGACGCCAGAGAAGCAAGCAGGAGCGAGTCAGTGGGGAACCATTGGGATGTTCTACAAAGGAAACGCCATTGAATCAACATTTTAGAAGCATCATCTAGCTGCAGAGTGAAGAATGGAGGGGAGGATGAGGCTGCACAAGCAGGAGGGACAGCCAGGAGCTGCTGCAGGAGTGCAGGAGCCAGGCGGTGATGGCTGGGACCAAGGCGATGGCAATAGAGATTGTAGGAGGGACTGGGTGGTGTAGAGGAGCTGAGGGAGAGATGAGTAATGACTCCCTGGTCAGTAATGACTGACCAGGTTCCTGGCTTGGGCTCCTGGGCAAATGGATGGTAAGGTTACTCGCAGGGATTCTGGAGGGAAGCAGGCTTGGGCAAAAGGGAGTGAAGATCCCATTTGGGACTTGGGTTTCAGGTGCCTGTGGGGCCTCCAAGTGGAGACAATCCACTGGGGAAGGTAAACACAAGAGGCTGGAGTTCCAGAGGCTGTCTGGAGAAGGGGCCCAAGGGAGCACCCAAGAGAAGCAGCAAATCCAGTCTGGGAGGCTCAAGAGAAAGGGGGATCCTGGGGAAAGGAGCCAGCAGGAGGAATGGCATGTTCATGTCCAGCAGTAGGTGGCAGAAAGCAAGACACATTTGGGAAACTAAAAATGGTTCCATGCAGCTTGGGTAAATAAAAAGGTTCCAGAATGACAAAGACAGACAAGCTGTAAGCAGTGGGATTATAAGCCATGTTAAAACGTCTGGGCTTCATCTCGAGGGCCATGGAGGAGCCACTGAAAGATTTTCAGCAGGGAGGTGCCTCAGTGAGACTGGCTTGTGTGGGGCATGAACTGGCAGAGGAGGGGGACCACTGGTTAACTTCTGGAACACCACAGAGACACCACTTGTGAGCTGCTGGAACATCACAGAGACACAAAAAGCACAAAAAGACTCATTGGCCCCATCTCACTTCACTCATGCACTCACTTCACCTCACCCTGGACCTAGTCTCTCAAATGATAGCATTAGAGCCTAGGATCCCTTTTTCCAGCTCTTAGCTCCACTTCTCTGGCTTCATGCCAGTCTCAAATGGCTCTTCTGTTGGGGGACTAGTTGGTCACCCCAGCTCCAGCCTCACACCCTCCCGTGTTTAAATCCAAGGGGCAAAGAGCGTGCTTCTCTCAGTAGCCTCAGCATGACCCTCACTGTGTCTCCTTGGCTCTGGTCAGGTCATTTACTTCTCTCTGAGCAAATCCTGCCTCCAGGGAAATGATGTCCTTTGGCTGGCCAGGCCTCAGCCACACGCCCCAACAAAGCACAGGGCAGGAGGAGGCACGGTGAATTCCCCTGGAGCAAAGTCAGTGGCTGCCAGGAAGAGGGCAGTGGCCATTGGAGGTATGTACGGTGACCTGCTTCCCAGTCCTCCCTAGTTGTCCTAAACTGTGCTTTCCTCCATTCCAGAAGCCAAGGCTAGAGGCGAAGTAGGGTTCTATGTCCCCTTTCCCCAAGCCACAGGCTCCTGCTCCTCCGGTCCTCAGTTGCAGCTCCTGTAGGACACTGTCCTGTTTCTAACTGGAACTCACTTCTCTAAGGGGCTCTGCCGTGCATGATGGGTAGTTTTTTATTATACATGGGAATGTATCTCTCTGCCTGGCCCTGTCTCTGTGCTCTCAGGCTGTGTTCTGGAAAGTACTGAGTTTGGCCACAACTGCACAGGCAGCTTGGGTCCCTCAATCATCGTGAGCTCTGGGAGGACTCTGGCCTTCAGCTGACGGGACTGCACAGACCAGCTCTGTCTTCTCTACCTCTGGGACTCATCATTGAAGCTCTCAGCTACCGTTTTCTCATTGACAAAATGGGGTTAATAATGCCTTCCTCAAGGCTACATGAAATAATGTGACAGTTAACAGAGTTCCCAGGGCTTAGACCAGCACTTCTCAAACTGTTAATATCTATGAAGAAGAAACAGTTTTGTTTGTTTTTCTTATCTGTCATAGACAAGTACTTGTGTAAAATATAATAAAGATGAATTACTAGAAAATTTAAATTTAAAAAGATATGCAAAATACCAGCTCCAATATTTTATTATTATATTCAACTAATATAAAATCATTCTGTCAAATAGCTCTAAACATTTCTAAATGCTCATTCTTAGTCTCTTTACTTTCTTATGGGAAACTGGTGACAAATACTTCCAAGACCAGTAAGGAGCCACATTTTTTTTGGTAGTACTGACTTAGAAGACTTCTCACAAATGGCTGTGGATTTTTGGCTCTTGTTCATGTGATTATTATTTGAAAACTGGCTTTTTCTTTTCCTCCTTTTCAATTCCAGGTTTCGCTGGAGCACGGACTAGGCTTGCTGAGTGACTGATGGCATAAACAGACTGTGTATGAGGCCAGGAGTGTCTCAGCACTGCCCACACCCAGGATACTACCAGCAGCTGCAGCAGACACACAGACTCTCTGATCTCACCAGGCTTTATAACCTTGCAGTGGCAGAGCCTACAGGTTGTTCTCCACTATCCATTCTTCTCTTCTTCCATAATAATAGAGTTTTAGGTGGAAACATGGGTTCCCAGCTAAAGACTACATTTCCCAGCCTCCCTTGCAGCCAGGCGTGGTCATGTGACTATGTGGCCAGTGGGATGTAAGCAGAAGTGATTCCTGTTCTCTTAATTATGTGACTGCTTCCTTGTCTCCTTTTCCCCACTTCCCATCAGCTGGAAGATCACGAGAACTAATGGGCCGGCTAGGCATGGTAGTTCACGCCTATAATCCCAGCACTTTGGGAGGCCGAGGGGGGGTGGATCACCTGAGGTCAGGAGTTCGAGACCAGCCTGGCCAACATGGCAAAACCCCATCTCTACTAAAAGAAAATACAGAAATTAGCCAGGCATGGTGGTGAGTGTCTATAATCCCAGCTACTCAGGAGGAGAAGGCAAGAGAATCGCTTGAACCTGGAGGCAGAGGTTGCAGTGAGCCGAGATGGCACCATTGCACTCCAGCCTGGGTGACAGAATGAGACTCCATCTCAAAAAACAAAAACAAACAAACAAACAAAAACTAGGCCAGGTGCAGTGACTCATGCCTATAATCCCAGCACTTTGGGAGGCCAAGGTTGGCAGATCACCTGAGGTCAGGAGTTTGAGACCAGCCTGGCCAGCATGGTGAAACCCTGTCTCTACTAAAAATATAAAAATTAGCTGGGCGTGGTGGTGGGTGCCTGTAATCCCAACTACTTGGGAGGCTGAGGCAGGGGGAATTGCTTGAACCCAGGAGGTGGAGGTTGCAGTAAGCCAAGATCGCACCATTGCACTCCAGCCTGGGCAACAGAGCAAGACTCTGTCTTTAAAAGAAAAAACAAACAAACAAACAAAAAACTAAAGTGCCATAGAATTTGTGCATGAACGGTAGAGTCACCCTAAAAGTTCAGGATCATCAATCTACAGGCAAATAAACCCATAGCGTTTATTTGTCCAAGTCACTCTCTATGGAGGTTGTTCTGCCACAGTAGCCTAGCCTGGATCCTAATTCTGAAATGAGCAGTGGTAACAGATACCAGCAGGTTTGATTTCACCTGTATTCTGCACCCTTTCTCAGTATCTGAGGAAGGCTTGGATGATCCCGTACTCACAGTGAGTAAGGCTGTGGCTGAGAGCTAAGGCCTGAGAAATGTGCAAATGAACACAGTCCCCTAACATCCTTCGAGTACTAATATGCCGGATACAATCCCATCAAATCCTCACAATAGCCCTTTGAGATAGGGAGATACAGTTGCCTACACCTTCTCGGAGCTTCTTCCCAAGTCTACTTGCTCTCTGACAAGGACAAAAGTCAAGAGGCACTGAAACTGGGGAGACTGGAAAGCACAACAACTGCAGAAACCCAGAATTAGGATGCAGAGCTGCAGCCAAACAGTAGGCTCCCACTCTGAGCAGCTAACTAGAGTGAGCGCCTACTGTTTGCCAGGCCTGAGCTAAGCACAGGGTGCAGTGGTGAGCAAGCCAAATAGGGCCTGCCCACTTGAAGTTTGCGGCCTAGGTGGGAGGAGACTGAGGCTCAACAGAAGATCATGCAGGTGATCATTAAAGTTGGGAAGAAAGTTAGGGAGGAAAAGACTACTGGGCCAAAGTCATGAGGAGCTTCAGGTAGGGGATAGGAATGGAGTCAGGTATGGAAGGCACAGTAACTGGGATGGGGGCTGACCTCTGGGGAATAGGGGGACATGGAAAAGATATTGGTTCCCCCAAATAGGGGAACCTAGCAGTCTCACCAACACAAGGAGGCTGTCTGCATGTTTTTTATGGCACTATAAACATGGCACCTTTGCCCATAATAGTCCTAAAACCAGTCCTGTGCCCTAAGAATTTGAGCTAAAGGCTTTCTCACACTTCCTTGGTTTTACCCCAAGATGATTATTTTCAAAATGCATTTCAAAAAGAAGGAGCTATGACTTCAGCTATTAATAAAATAAAACTCCATAATTTTTCTATTAAAAAGGTAATTCTTTGTGATTGAAGAACTCAGAGCCTCCTTGCTGAGAGGTTAAAGAGCCAGAACTGTGAGTTGGGCCTCTCTCTTCCTCTTTTGTTGATCCATGCAGCACAACGGGCTGAGAAGTTTCTGGAAACAAGTCTGCTTTATCATTTAGAGACGAATTTGTCTGGGAGTCTCCCGCTAATAACATAACTCCCAAAGCCTGGCATATCAGTTCCCGGGGCTACTATATGCATTTTTGCAGTCCTCCAATTTAAGGAGTAAATAAAGTGGGCAGTATTTTATGGAGGGATTCGCAGTTGAAATGTTAAGTGAGCAAACTTCTATCTGTCCTGCCAGGAGTTCTGGAAGAGTGGCCAGCTTTGGGGGGCATCTCCTGCATAGCAGTCATCAGCTCAGGTGGGGCACAGTGGCTCATGCCTGTAATCCTAACACTGGGAGGCCAGGAGTTCAAGACCAGCCTGGGTAACATATCCAGATCCTGTTTCTACAAAAACAAAACAAAACAAAAAACTAGTCAAGCATGGTGGTACAAGCCTGTGTTCCTAGCTACTCAAGAGGCTGACGCCAGAGGGTGGCTTGAGCGCAGGAGTTCAAGATGGCAGTAAGCTGTGATTGCACCACTGCACTCCAGCCTGGGTGACAGAGACCATATCTCTAAAACCAAACAACTGTCAGCCCAGCCCTTGGGTTTGAATCTGCGCAGGCATGAGCCTCTGTCTAGTCTGGAGAGTCACCGGGAGTTGGAGGACTATGGATATGGCTCCCCTCAAGGCTTCCTGGTGGGTGAGTGCTGCTACTTTCCTCTTCCATGGAAATCTGGGCCTGGGGGAAGGTGCCGAGGGGTTCAGGAGCATCAAGGCCTGTCTTTCGGGAGAGAGTGGTGTCAGTGAGGCCAGGAAGGAGCGAAATCATGTGGCTGGGAAGGGACAGTGGCTGCAGGAGGGACGTGAGGTGAGGCCCACTTGGGAACACCCTGAGTCACAGTCTATACTCCATCTAGAGCCACTGGGAAGGGGTCTCAGCCTTTAGCCCCAACAGTGGGCTCCATGCCTTTAACCCCAATAGTGAGCTCCCCTGTGGTCAGAGCAGATGGGCTGGTGGCTCCTCGGATGGGAGCCAGCCCCAGGCCTTTCTGACTCGCTCCCTCCAGGAACAGAGGGACAGAAGCGCAGAGCGGAGATGGTGAGCTGAGTGAGAACTCCAAATCCCCACGCCTCTGGCCTTCTCACTGACCAATGCCTCCCTCCTTCCCTCTCAGGCTGACACCACCCCTAAGGCCAGCAGCCAAGAGGCTCGGCGGACTCTTCAACTCAGCCAACCCAGGAGCTGCTCAGCCCCCAGGAAAGAAAACTGTGAGTGTCCTACCAGGCAGCAGCACTGAGAGGGGGAAACTAACACACACACACACAGGCGCACACATACACACAGAGATTCACACACACACATGCACGTACACATGCACACACACAGATTCACACACACATGCACAGATTCACACACGCACAAATGCACACACACAGATTCACACAAAAATGCACACACATACACAGATTATCTCACATACACACAATGCACACACACAAATTCTCACACACATGCACGCACACACATGTACAAACACACACATACTGCATGCTGCAAAACAAGAATTAAGTCTGGGGCTGGGCGTAGTGGCTCACACCTATAATCCCAGTGCTTTGGGAGGCCAAGAAGGGAGGATTACTTGACTCCAGGAGTTCAAGACCAGCCTGGGCAACATAGCGAGGCCCATGTCTACAAAAAAAAAAAAAAGAAGAAGAAGAAGGATTAAGTCTATATCCTTGGTCACTGATCTGTGGGAAGATAAATGGGACATGTCCATATGTGTACACAAAACTACCTGGAGAGTGATAAAATTTAGTCACATAATTTTAAAACTGAGAGCAGGGACATAATCGTTGTTCAATAAACGCCAATTGCTTGATGAGAGCAGAATAAAGGTAGTGGCATCTTCACAAAGAGAAGGGAAAGAGGCCAGAGAGAGAGAAAGGAAGAAGGGGTAGCAGTGAAATGGGAGGGGAGGGGATACACAGCAGTGGAAGGGACACAGTGGAGTGAGAGGGGGACACAGAGGGTCTGGGGACAGGTGCTGGGGAGAGCAACTGCATTTCTACACAGATGGGAAGGAAAGGAAAGAAAAGCAGAGGAGACCGAGACAGGAACCTGGTCGTAAGGGAGCTGTGCTTCTGCACCACCAGGTCGGTGTCAGCCATGGACACAGTCCTGTGCACTACCGGCTCTTATACAGGCTTCATCAGAGTGGAGCATAGTGAGGAAAAGGGGCAACTGGGGAGGCATGGTCATGGTAGGGACCAGCTGTGGCCGCAGGTACATGCCACCCTCCAGCCAGTGGTTCTGCTGCTCAGCAATCACCAGGGAGCTTTGGAAAGAACTGCAGCTCAGGCCCCACCCTGACAGGTTCTGCATTAATTGGTGTGGGAAGGGGCCCTGGCAGCAGAATGTATTAAAATTCCCCCAGATTCATCTAATATGCAGCCCGAGTTGAAACCACCCAACTTCCCACTTAAGGGGGAAGGAGAAAACGTTCCTCAGGCCCCTATTATGTGCTGCCCACTGCCCCACAAGGTAGGTATCCTGATGCCTGGTCTACAAGTGACAAACTGAGTTGCTGCAAGACAAAGGGACTTGTCTAAGTTGTCACTACTAAGGTGCAGAGCCATGAGGAGAATTCAGATCTGACTTTGAACTCACACTTTCCCCACCCAACAAGCAAAGGCCCACCTATGGCAGGTGGACCCCGACAGGATCGCCCTGGCTTCCCCAGTCTGCTGGTCCCCACTCCAGTGTGAATGGCTCCTTGCTCCTTAGCCAAGGAGATCTTCGAGAGAAAGTCTGAGCTATTGCTGACAAAGCTTGCATCTGTACAGCTCTCAGCATTTTCAGAGTTTCTCCCACACATGATCTTATTTGATCCTCACACCTACACCATGAGGTGAGCTCAGCAAGAAGGATCGTTCAGTCCACCCTACAGTGGAAGGGACTAAAACTCCAAGAAGTCAAGTGGTTTGCCCAGGGTCACAGAGCTCATTGATTGGCCTAGAGAAAACCAGAATCCAGTTCTTCTGTCTTTAAGACCAGCACTTTTTCCTACCTCATTCCTGAATCAGGGTGTGGATGATCTGGTATTGCTGGAGGAAACCACAACTAGCCACAGAGCAAGCAACCAGCTTAGCACAGTCAGGCACAGGGCCACCATTTAATAGCAGAAGGCTCTTAGGAAAACACCGGGATGTAAATGCTGTTGGTTATGATGATTATTACTAAGCTGTGCAAAGACGTTGTGTGCCCTGTGAATGAAACATCAGAAAACAATATCCAGCAAGTTCAGGTTTTAGTGGGAAAAAACTTTTTTGAAATCAAGATTAAATTAGAGACCTGTCTGTATTTATCTTCATTTGAAGCAACCCTCTCAAGCAGAGGTCAGCAGGCCACTGAGGGCAGGGACCCAGCAGTATGGCCCAGGGCCTTCCTGGTGAGAACGTGCTCCCTGAGCCCCAGCTTGTCCCGACACCTTGGCAAGGCGAGTTCTGTCCTGTTGGAAGAGGCGTAGTTGGAAACCAGCTTGGGCTCTGCATGGTAAGACCTCTGGGTGAGAGGGGTGTTGAACGGCACATGACTCAGAGCATGATTGCTGCTTGCCGCAGGTCTGCGAGGACTTCTGACTCACCTGTCTTGGCCAAATGGGATTGTTAAGAGAAAGAGTAAAGACAGCAGAGTTGGAAACCCAGGAGACCAATTCCCAGGCTGTCAGAGGCAGCTCCTGAGGCCCTTCCTCCCTGGGAAGGTGCAGGGAGACACCGCAGGCCTCCATGTGTCCTCACCTGACCCAGCTAGGAGCTGATGTCTGATTTCCCGAAGAGGGTCCCATGGCACAGTTGACCTGTAATGTCGCTCATGGTGCAGCTGAGAGGCAAGACAAATGTGCAGGGACAGTGGCCAGTGGTGCACCACCCAGCCACGGCCTCTGGGAGATCCAGCACGGTGAGGAGTGAGTGCACCACAGCTGGAGGGTGAGGGCGGGCTCCGGGCTATCCCTGCCCTGCTGGGCTCTGTGGGGGTGTGGACATGACTTATCAGCTCAGGGGGTTTTGATTCCAAGCTACAAAGTATGAAATGCAATCCTAATTTTAGCAAAAAGAGGAATTTACAAGTCACTTGTAATCGGTGTGTGAATAATGAATCAAGGTTGAATGAATGGAGATAAGTCGACAAAAAGCCATACATAAGCCAGAAAGTGACAAATACTAAAGGTCTGAACAAAGTGCTACAAAGCAGAACCTGGTCATATCTGGCCGGAGACGGAGAACCATCCTGAAGGAAGCTCATGAATGGAAGAACGCTGAGTAGGAATGCGGGAGGTCTCTCAAAGGTGACCGTAGAGTGCCTTCCCTCAGGAGTAGAATTCTCAGCCAGAGAACTGATTGGTTGGTCTTTTTTTCATTTAATTTTTTAAAATAGAGACAGGGTCTTACTATTTTGCCCAGGTTGGCCTCGAACTCATGGCCTCAAGCAATCTTCCTGCTTGGCCTCCCAAAGTGCTGGGATTAGGCCCCTACCCTGATTGGCTAATCTTGGGCCATCACTCACTCCTACGGGGTGGAGAAGTGAGTGAACATGGGAGGCAAGACAGACATCCTCTGCAGGTAAGAGAGGAGGGAGAGGGCTGAAAATTAGGGGAACTGTCTGACTAAGGAAAGAGTTGGGATGAGTCATGGATGAGATGGGGCAGGGAAGAGATGGGTCTGGCCGGAGCCCAGAGTGGGTGTCAGACATGGACACAGATTGCATTGTTTCATCTGCCCAGAAGCCACACCTCCCACCCCTCCCCTCCTTCTGGGAAATTACCCTCCCTCTTTCCCCAGCCCCACCTGTGTCTCTTGGGTCACCTGGAAGCTACTCTGACATCCTATTCTAGTGGCTCAATCCAGCGGTGTCATTGGACGCAGCCCGGGCCAACCGTGGTACTCAGTCCTTAAGCAAAACGGTTGCCTAGTAGGTCCCTCAACAAGTTTGAGTGCATTTCTGTCCTTTGCAGCTGTCTACATTCAGGGCTTTATCTGAAGCACACTTCTTGCCCTCCTGGAGCTCAAAATAAAGCAAGGGAGGCAATGATGACAAACATAGCTAGAATACAATGTGAGTGTACTTATCTCATGTTTCTGTTTGTTCCCATAACTGAATGTATGACTATCCAGGTAAATACATGCAAGTACAAGCCATGTGCACACATTGGTGTAGGCAGGTACTAGGAGCACAGAACCTCTTCTGTGGGCTTCCCAGAAGACGGACTTCACAGGTGAGAGACCGGCTGGAGAAGAGAGTGCGCACGAGGGAGCACTTGACAATTCCAGGGAATCCTGCCCGGTGTGACTAGAGCGCAGCATCCACCCCAAGGAGTGGCTGGGCATGAGGGAAGAACCTGTTGGAGCTGGGCCTCACGTGTGTTGGGAAACAGTCTGGACTTCATTCTCAGGCATGGGAGAAATGCCGTCAAAGTTGTGACAGTTTGGAAGCTGTGTTTCTGAGCAGCATCCGGTGGTGATGCGGTAACCAGGCCCCTCCTCTGTCGAGTGAGCTTTAGGAAGACCCCAGAGCTACTGCAATCAGAGAGGACAGGGGGTTCAGCGGCCAGAGAGCAGACTCTCACGGGTTGTGTCGAAGACGTGCTGGGGGGCAGAGCCAGCGACTCCCAAACTGAGTCATCAGCCATGGGCTGTAAAAAGAGGTTTTCAAGCAGGGGAGGCCAAAAAGGGAGGGTGGCAGGGGAGTGGAGAGGCTAAGAAAGGGGAAAAGCCCAAAGCGAAAAGTGGCAGAGCCAGTAAGCAGGAGTGAGCAGAACTAACTCCAGCCCAGGTAGATTCCCACGAGCTCATCATGTCACTTTGGAGGAGCTCCCAGGAAACCCCCAGATCCACCTAAAGGGGCAGTTATGACAGGACAGGAGCAGTTATGACAGCTACAACATCACTAGGAGATAGGAATTTTTCAGCTCTACGATAATCTGACCATGATACATTTGCAGCCCACTGTAAACCAAAATGTTGATATTGGCACAAGACTGTATATACATTTATTGCATCATGTTTTACTAGCTGCATGATACATTCAAATGAATTTTCCCTAACTTATTTTATTTTTATTTTATTTTATTTTATGAAACAGAGTCTTACTCTGTCACCCAGGCTGGAGTGCAGTGGTGCAATCTCAGCTCATTGCAACCCTTTGCCTCCTGGGTTAAAGCAATTCTTGTGTTGCAGCCTCCTAGTGTAGTTGGGATTACAGGTGTGCACCGCCACTCCCAGCTAATTTTTGTCATCTTAGTAGAGATAGGGTTTCGCCATGTTGGCCAGGCTGGTCTCAAACTTCTGGCCTCAACCAATCTGCCCCCGTCAGCCTCCCAAAGTGCTGGAATTACAAGTGTGAGCCACCGTGCCTAGCCTCCAACTTATTTATTACTCAATAGAGAAATATTTAGATTATTTCTCATTTTTCCTATTATAAATTATGCTTTAACAAGCACCTTGGAACAAAGGTACTTGGATATATGTGCAAAAACGTATGCAAGATATATTTCTAGTAATGGTCAAAAGGTACACATATTTTTGATGTAGTGTTGCCCAATTCCTCTCCAAAAAGATGTAGCAATTTATAGTCTCAACAACAGTGTATAAAGTGCCTATTTTCTTACCAATACTGGATATCAACAATCTTCTAAAACTTTTGTCACTATATTTCATTATTCTTTGGATTTGTATTCCTTTGATTATTAGTGAGGTTGAGCATCTTTTCATCTGTTTCTAGACATTTGTGGGTTTCCTTTCCATACAAATGGAATTTATCAATTCTTCTTTTTAGCTGTCTTTTTTTCTATTGAATGTGAAGAGCCCTTCACATATTATGGAAATTTGCACTGTTAGCTGTCTTTTTTTTTTTAGACGGAGTCTCGCTCTGTCGCCCAGGCTGGAGTGCAGTGGCGCGATCTCGCTCACTTCAACCTTCGCCTCCCAGGTTCAAGCAATTCTCCTGCCTCAGCCTCCCGAGTAGGTGGGACTACAAGTGCACACCACCATGCCCAGATAATTTTTGTATTTTTAGTAGAGACAGGGTTTCACCATGTTGGCCAGGATGGTCTCAATCTCTTGACCTCATGATCCAACCGCCTCGGCCTCCCAAAGTGCTGGGATTACAGGTGTGAGCCACTGCACCCAGCCTTGACTGCCATATGTATTGCAAATATTTTTCCCAGTTCATCAGCTTTCTCTCCACACTCATCCCTACATCCTGTCTACCTCCAGTCTGGGTGTGTCTTTTTCTCTTTTTTTTTTCTTAGGAGTTGTAACTTTTCACATAATCATATTTATTGATCAATTTCCTTTATTCCTTCTGCTTTTGTTTTTTGTTTTTTGTTTTTTGTTGTTGTTGTTTTGTTTTGTTTTTTGAGACAGAGTTTTGTTCTTGTTGCCCAGGCTGGAGTGCAATGTCTCGATCTCAGCTCACTGCAACCTCCGGCTCACTTGAACCTCCTGGGTTCAAGCGATTCTCATGCCTCAACCTCCTGAGTAGCTGGGATTACAGGCATGCACCACCATGCCCAGCTAATTTTGTATTTTTAGTAGAAATGGGGTTTCTCCATGTTGGTCAGGCTGGTCTCAAACTCCTGACCTGAGGTGATTTGCCAGCCTTGGCCTCTCAAAGTGCTGGGATTATAGGTGTGAGCCACTGCACCCGGCCTGATCAATTTCTTTAGAAGAGCTGGGTTTCATATGATTTTATGCTTAGAAAGGCTTTCCAAATTTCAAGATAATATTTCTTCTAATTCTTTGATAGTTTCATATTTTACATTTAAACTTTGATCCATCCGCAATTTATTTAGTGACTGGAGTGTGGTAGGGATACAAGTCTATTTATTCAAATGGCTCTCTAGTTTTCCCAATACTATCTAATGAACCATCCATTTTTCTCAGTTGATTTTAAATGCTGACTTTTTTTCTTTTTCTTTTTTTCTTTCTTTTTTATTTATTTATTTATTTTTTTGAGATAGAGTCTCACCCTGTTGCCTATGCTGGAGTGCAATGGCATGATCTTGGCTCACTGCAACCTATGCCTCCCGGGCTCAAGCGATTCTCCTGCTTCAGCCTTCCGAGTAGTTGGGATTACAGGCGCATGCCTCCACACCCAGCTAATTTTTGTATTTTTAGTAAAGACGAGGTTTCACCATGTTAGCTAGGCTGGTCTTGAACTCCTGACATCTTGATCTGCCGGCCTCAGCCTCCCAAAGTGCTGGGATTACAGGCGTGAACTACTCCATCCGGCCTAAATGCTGACCTTTTCATATACTCAAATGTTATGTATTTTATGTTTATTTCGCAGACAAGAAAACAGAAACTCAAAGAGATTAAGCAACTTGCTTGAGGTTGAACAGGGAGCTAGTGACAGTCCAGTCTTGGAAACTGTCTGTACTGCTTTCAGCACAACCTGCCAGACAGGGAGAAGTCAGCCAGAGTCAGTGACTGGCTGGAGAGGAAAAGGGCGGGTTGTTTCGACGGTGAACCTATCAACTGTGGCCCTGAAAGTAGGGAAACTTGATCTTTTGAGCCAGTTTTAAGATGAAGAGGTTGATGATGTTAGGACCTAGCTGCAGAGTTGTTGAAAAAATTAACTGAGTTAAATTGTGTAAAGGGTCTAGAATAGTGCCTGGAGCACAGTGAAGACACAGTACATGTCAGTGCTCCTGTGACCCTCCGAGTGCTGAATGTGTATGTGTATCATCAGTTGGTATGGATGAGGATAAGATAGGATAGTGCATATAAAATGCAAATAGTATTCACCAAAACAATGTGTTAGCCAGGCACAGTGGCTTATACCTGTAATACCAGCACTTTAGGAGGCTGAGGCAGGCAGATCACTTGAAGCCAGGAGTTTGAGACCAGGCTGGCCAACACAAGGAAACCCTGTGTCTACTAAAAATACCAAAAAAAAAAAATTATCTGGGCATGGTGGTGCACACCTATAATTGCAGATACTCAGGAGGCTGAGGCACGAGAATCGTTGGAGCCTGGGAGCTCAAAAAACACTTCACCAAAAAAACACTTTTTGGTGAATACCAAAAAATTACAAGTGTTGCTGCTCTCATTAGTGCAGCAGTGAGGATGAGATAGGATAGTACATATAAAATGCAAAGAATGTTATTCACACACACACACACAAAACTGTTATTGCCCCAATTAGTGCAGCCGTGTAGTTAGCTGGCCAGTGGGAATCAAGGCCAAGGCGTCTGCCAAGGATGATCCTCTATAGATGTGTTAAACAAATGAATGAGGCAGTGAATCTTTCTTTGTTTTTCTGTTTTGTTTTGTTTTGTTTTTTCTTTTTTGAGACAAAGTCTCACTCTGTCACCCAGGCTGGGGTGCAGTGGTGCAATCTTGACTCACGGCAACCTCTGCCTCCCAAGTTCAAGTGATTCTCAGCCTTCCAAGTAGCTGGGACTACAGGCCTGTACCACCATGCCCAACTAATTTTTGAAATTTTTGTCAAGATGAGGTTTTGCCATGTTGCTCAGGCTGGTCTTGAACTCCTGGCCTCAAGTGATCCACCTGCCTCAGCCTCCTAAAGTGCTGGGATTCCAGGTGTGAGCTACCATGCCTAGCCTGTGAGTGAATCTTTCACCTTACACTCACAAGATTGACTACATCAGTTCCATGCTTCTTATCCTGATTTTTTTTAAGTGCAAAAGTAGGAAGAAAGGGAGCTTCTCTTTCTGCCTGAGAGTCTTCAGTAACTCAGCACCATTCCCTACCTTGCTAGCAGGGATCTGGGTTCTATTCCATCAGTGAGAGGTACTTCTGCAAGATTTGGAAGAAGGAAGAGAAGAGCAGACACAAGACTGTGTAGTGGCTTCCGGGAATTAGTGTGAAAGTCACCTGTTTTGGTCTGCAGACACTTGTGATCATCACTACAGTCTCCTGCAGTTTCTGTAACTTCCTAACTCTCTGAAAGCTAGCAACCATCCTGAGAGATAAGATTAGTTTGCCTTTACTTTTGTTCCTCCAACCCTCTCAGTAGTTTTGTAACCACTTAATTCCCTATATTAAACCCCTTTCTGTTTGAAATACCTGGGGTGGTGTCTGTTTTCCCAACTGGACTGTAACTAAACACTTTCTTTTTGTCAGGAAAGGAAAACTTTCCCAGCAATCCACCATCAGACTTTTATCCATATCTAGAGTAAAAAAGCTAAGTAGCTCACATGCCTACTACAAAACCTAGCCAATTGGCCAAGGTAAATGGGATTACCATAACAGGCTTGAACTAGTCCTGATTCCTCCCCCAGGGTTGGGCACATTACTGCTTCATATCTGAGTAAAGAAGAGGAAAATGACTGCTGTGCAGACACCAATAGTTTCTGCTACCAGTGCTTTGGAGACCCCAGTGCAGTTTAGAAGGTCCTAATACGAAAAGTTGGCCTGAGAGTGGCGTTTGTCTTTTGGGTCTGGCTGATGGCAGTAATGAATGTCTAAGGAAATGGGCTTCATGATAAGGCTGAGAACCCATTAGAAAAGAATCAATGTGTTGTATTGATTTGAGGTGGGCATTTGTATTTTCTTCTATGCAAGTCCCAATTCTTGGGACAAATTAAAAAATAGAAGTGCAGTGAAGTAAAGCAGGACTAAAAATTATGTGTACATTGTCTATTGAATGGACAAATAATAATGCTTCGCACAGGTATTATATGTTTTAATAAAGATAATAATAAAAATAACCACTTTAATAGTACTTAAAGCATACCAGGCATTTTTCCAAATGCTGTCTATGCATTGTTATGTAATCCTCACAATAACATAAGGTAGGTATTATTAGTATTCCTACACACAGGGTGAGAACGCTGGGGCACTTGAGGTTCTCACTCTCAAGGTCAGAACCTTGAGAGTTGTCCAAGGTCACACATAGCTTTAGGTGACAGAATTGAGATCTGAACCCAGATGGTCTGGGCCTGAGATCATACTGAGAACATAAATTTGGATGGACACAGTGGCTCACAGCCTGTAATCCCAGCACTTTGGGAGGCTGAGGCAGGAGGATCACTTAGCCCAGGAGTTTGAGACTGGCCTGGGCAACAGAGCGGGACTCCATTTCTCTTCTCCTTTTTTTTTTTTTTTTGAAACAGGGTCTCATTCCTTTGCCCAGGCCGGAGTGCAGTGGAATGATCTCCGTTCACTGCAATCTTCATCTCCTGAATTCACGCAATCCTTCCACCTCAGCCTCTTGTAGCTAGGACTACAGGCACACACACCCCATGCCTGGCTAATTTCTGTATTTTTTGTAGAGACAGAATTTCACCATGTTGCCTAGGCTGGTCTTGAACTCCTGAGCTCAAGCAATCTGTCCACCTTGACCTCCCAAAGTGCTGGAATTATAGGCATGAGCAACTTCACCTGGCCCTTGAGACCCCACCTTACAAAAAATAAATAAATAAAAAACTAGCTGGGTGTGGTGGCCCACGCCTGTGGTCCCAGATACTTGAGAGGCTGAGGTAGGAGGATGGCTTGAGCCCAGGAGGCTGAGGCTGCAGTGAGCCATGATCATGCCATAAATTCAAGGTGGCTTTTTGTCACTATGTATTCTGTTCATCAATAGATGACAAAAGAAATCACATGAGGAGCTGTGACATTTGTTCACATTTGTATATGTGTCTTGTTGCTGCTGTAACAAATTGACACAAATTTAGTGGCTATAAACAATACAAATGTACTGTTTTCTAGCTCTGGAGGTCAGAAGTCTAAAATCCACAGGGTCGTGTTCCTTCTGGAGGCGCTGGGGAGAATCTGTTTCTCTGCCTTTTTCGGCATCTGGAGGCGCCCACACTAAATGGCCTCTTGGCCCCATGACCCCATCTTCAAAGCCAGGAGCATAGCATCTTCTCTCCCTTCTGACCTCATGCCTCCCTTTGATGAGAACCATTGTGGTTACATTGGCCCCGCCAGGTAATCTAGGAAAATCTTCCCATCTCAAGATGTTTAGCCTAATTACACCTGCAAAGTCCTTTTTACCATGTAAGCTTCCAGTGAGCAGTACGCTGGCTTCTTTGATGAGCCATTACTCAGAGTAACCTAATGTTACAAGGAGACCCTGCCCTGGAGAGGGTAGGAAAGGGCCCAACTACCGCAATGAGTCCACCACACAGATAGAAGGGGCAGAGGCCACTGCGTGAAGGCCCAGTCCGACTTGCCCTGAGCCCTTGCCTGGTTCTATCCCACACTGTGGCTGGTGGGGTGGGTGGACACCTCACCTCTGAGGACAGAAGGGGAGGGAGTCCTGTGGGGGAAAGCGGCTGCTCTTGCAAGAGTGTCCTTCTCTTGGCTGGGCAGGGCCAGCTCTGAGGAGCCTTTCCAGGGGAGCTTTGTTTTTCCAGAAGAAAACTGACAGGAGGACAGCTGCCCCAAAGCAACAAGAACGAAGTGAAAGCTCTGCAGAGGTGCAGATGATAGCTATGTCCCTCCCACGAGGGTCCTCCCAGGTTGGCAGGCCACAGGATGCATGGCGCCATCCAGCCAGCGGTCCATGTCGGCCCAGCCTTAGAGTATCTTCCTCCTGATAATGAAGGCCAGGATTTGCAGCTGGGCTGAGATGGCCTGGGCAAGGATGCATGGTCAGCCTTAAGCAGCCTGCACATAGCATGCCGTCCTGCAGTGTGCAGTGGAGTCACTGGGGCATGGGATGGGGAGGTTATGTGCTGGGGTAGTCTGAGGGCTCCCGCTCCTCTGGAGGAGCTCAGCCTTCTACAGTCTTCCTCTGGCTTCTCCTCTTCCCATTGTCCTTAACAATGAACCTGCAATAGGTGACTTTTACAGGTGGCTCTAGAATTATGAAGGCAGTGGGTTGGAGGTGGGGAGGGAGGGCCCAGGAGGAAGGGCGTGGGCTCCCTGCCCACAGTGGCTCATGTCTGTCTGGGGAAACAGACAGGAAGATGGAAGGACCACCATAGGTAGGACACCTCACGAAAATGTTGATGTTGCTTTCTGGACTCTGGCTTCTGTATGGAAAATATGCAAGAAGTTCGTTGCCTTCTGCAGAGCACTTCCCCGGATCCCAGAGTGATTTTCATACTTCAGGAACAGTCACAATAAAGTTCTTGCAAACAGCTTCATGTCAAGCCAGCTGAAAGAGGTAGTTCAGCACGATGCGCCTTTTCCTGGAGGCATTACTGAGCTTTTCTTGCCTGCCAGAAAGTTTCCTCTTCACTGCCTTGACGAACACAAACTCTGTCAAACACGAGTTTAGGTCTGCACGTCATCTGCGAGCACAGCTGGGGCCAGCGTCAGGCAGCTGCCAGCTACAGAGGGTTTATTTTCTTAGCAACCTTCTCCTTTCTTGACAACAGCAGCCTGGAGCCAAGTTCCAGGGTGACAGGTATGGTCAGTGATTTGCCACAGTGGCTTTTGTCCCATCCCCCCTCAGAAGTGCCATCTGGGCATGTTTTAGCCTGAACCTGAGCCTGGCCAATCCTTACACCCCTGACTTGACTTTCTTCAGACCTGGCCTGGCTTCAGCTCCTGGAACCCTCCCCATGCTGAGCAGGGGCCTAGGGAATGCAGACTTGTCCTCAGCAGCGAAATCAGGGAACAGAAGGATTCTAGAAAACACAGGGACAAAGCAAATGCTGAGAAGGGCTAGCAAAGGCTGAGTTGGGAGTCTTTCATTCCTTATGCCAAGTGGCCCAAGGCTCCTTCTGACTCAGTTTCCTTCCCTGAAGGCCAGAGCTGTGAGGGCGCATACCCAGCTTACCTCCTGAGGCAAAGCTTACCCCCCTGGCTGTGAGGGCAGTAGGGGCCCAAAGATGACTGAAGCCAACCCTGTCATCTATCAGATGTGGAAACTGAAGCCCAGAGAAGTAAATGACATGCGCAAAATCAGAGGTGGGGGTGGGCAGCAGGACCCAGGACCCACCTGAGAAAATCAGTAGAACTGGCCTCCAATTCCCACCCACACCACCACCCTGACATGCACACACCGGTTGCAGGTGACCCTTCTGTGACTTTCACACCCTGACGAGACTGCCTGATGACCTAGGCACATAACCTGCATACAAGTGCGGACTCAAGGGAGGCCTAGAACCCATGCAGTGGTCATTACAGCCACCACCGTCTGCAGCTTAGCTCTGTGGCGGGCAGGGTCAAGGGCCCACCTGCACCAGCTCCTAAATCCTCATGTCTCGGTGGACTAATGATGAGCCCCAGTTTACAGAGTGGCAGATTGGACTAGGGGAGCTTCCTTCACTTGCCCAAGTTATTCAGCCAGAAAGAGGAAGAGCCAGAATTTCTGCCCGCTCTGCTGACTCCAAACCCACACTGTTAGCAGTGCTAGGATTCTGCCCCTGTTTAGACAGGACCTGCTTCTATTCTTCCTTCTTTGGGATCCTTCCCTGGGCCTTCTTTCCAGGTAGAGGGCATGCATTTTGGCAGAAGGAGAACAAGGGTTGTAAAGTTGGAAAAGAATTATTAATCTGCATGCTAGTGTGTAGGAAGCCCAGGGACAAACAGGGAAGTCATCCAGATCCCTCCAGGTTACCTGAACCTCGATGGGGCAGAGGCCTGGGGCTGGGCCCAGGGGCAGGGAGAGACTTACTTTGCAATGTATACCATCTTATATCTTTTATACCTAGTATTGTGTGCATATCCTGTCTTTTCAAAAATGAAACAGATGTTTCAGAAAAAGTTGCTCAGATGTATTCAGAAGGGGTGATGACCCCAAAGTAACCCACCATACATGCTTTTTGTAGTATAAGCCCTCGTGAGGCCTCGTGGCCTCTGGAACAAGCCCAGGGAATGTGTTGTGATAAATAATAACCTGACGCCACCTTGGCAGAGCGATCCAAGTGAGTTCTCGCCTCTCCTAGCCCAGTTCATGCTTTGACTAGCCTGAAAGCTCCACTCAGCACAGGCCTGGGTGTTCTCCTTCTTCTTAGGCATCCAGGAAGAGGGGCAGACGCTCAGGAGATGTGGTTGTCATCAGCCTCCCTCACCCTTTCACCCCAGTAGCTCCTTATGTTACTTCTTCATCACTCAACATGTGATGAATAACAACTCAACATGTCCTAGAATGATCCTATTTATGTGTCTCTCCCAATAAGCAAGCACCACAAGAGTATGGACTTGCTCCTGATCCTGGCACCTAGAATAGTGCCTGGCACAACGTGGGCACACAAGAAGCCTTGAGGCCAGATGCAGTGGCTCACACCTGTCATCCTAGCACTTTGGGAGGCTAAAGGAGGCAGATTGCTTCAGCTCAGGAGTTCAAGAACAGCCTGAACAATATGGTAAAACCACATCTCTACAAAAAATGCAAAAATTAGTTAGGTGTGGTGGTGCGCACCTGTAGTCCCAGCTATTTGCAGGGCTGAGGTGGGAAGATCACTTGAGCCCAGGAGATCGAAGCTGCCGTGAGCCGAGATCACACCACTGCACTCCAGCCTGGGCAACAAAGTGAGACCCTGTCTTAAAAAAAAAAAAAAAAAAAAAAAAAAAAAAGGTTTTCTTGAATACTTGAGTAACACACAGACTCAAACTGTCAGAGAAGAACTGAATACCTGCCTGAGCTGTACTAAGCATTAAATGTGATAGTCCATGATGCATGTAAAGCTCTTATGAATGGAAGCTTTCTGCCTAGCACAGAGACTTGCACACAGGTGCTTAAGAGCTATTGAATGGAGGCTCAGAGAGGCTAACTTTATCAAAATCACATTGCTAGTGTGTTTCAGAAGAGAATTTGGCTCTGATGTGTTCAACTGTTTCTCCAGAGCCCAGAGAAAGTGGGGCTTTCGCCTTCTCCCTTAGTCATTGATATGGTTTGGATCTGTGTCCTTGCCCAAATTTCATGTTGAATTGTAATCCCCAGTGTTGGAGGTGGGGCCTGGTTGGAGGTGACTGGATCTTGGGGGAGCATTACCCCCTTGGTACTGTCATCACAATAGCGAGTTCTTGTGAGATCTGGCCTTTCAAAAGTGTGTGGCACCTCTGCCCTCTCTCTCTTGCTCCTGCTCCGGCAATGCCTGCTTCTCCTTTGCCTTCTGCCATGATTGAAAGTTTCCTGAGGCCTCCTCAGAAGCCAAGCAGATGCCAGCATCGTGCTTCCTGGACAGCCTGTGGAATAGTGAGCCAAGTAAACTGTTTTTCTTTATAAATTAGAAGAGAGAGAGAGAGAGCGCGCGATATTGAATGAAGGAGCGAACAATGAATGATGATGAGGAGTCATGATTCATGATGAACGAACGCACGAAGAGGGAAGATGCCTTCAAGACCAACTAGCCAAACCCAAATAGTTGAAAACAAGAGAAATTCAGTGGCCTTCACTCATCTCAGCTTTCCGGAGAATTAAAGAATGCTATTCCCTCCCCCGGTGTGGTTACAAGCCAAACGCCAAGCCCTGCCCCAGCCCAGCAGGGGCCTAGGGAATGCAGACTTGTCCTCAGCAGCGAAGTCAGGGGACAGGATTCTAGAAAAACACAGGGGGAAAGCAGGTGCTGAGAAGGGCTGGCAAAGGCTGACTTGGGAGCCCTTCATTCCTTATGCCAAGTGGCCCAAGGCTACTTCTAACTCAGTTTCCTTCCTTGAAGGCCAGAGCTGTGAGGGAGCATACCCAGCTTACCTCCTGAGGCAAAGCTTACCCGCCTGGCTGTGAGGGCAGCAGGGGCCTAAAGACGACTGAAGCCAACCCTGTCATCTATCAGATGCAGAAGCTGAGGCCCAGAGAAGTACATGACATGCTCAGAATCAGAGGAGGGGGGTGGGCAGCAGGACTAAGATTATTACCCAGGACCCACCTGAGAAAAACAGTAGAACTGGCCTCCAGTTCCCACCCCCAACACCGCCCTGACATATACACATCAGTTGCCCACAAGAGCATTCAGACCCTTGCAGGGTACCCCGCCCTCCCTGGATATCATGGAAACAGCAAAGCAGAACATGAGTCCCTTCCCCCCACTGGCCAACAGGGCTTGAAAAGATTGACTTTTGACACTCTAGGCACAAGCCTTTTCGTGCCTAGAAATCATGAGCTCTCTATTCTAGGCACCCCAGCATCTCAAGGAGCAGCCTAGCTGCCTGTGAAGCAATTTCTGCTGCGTTCTCTGGGGCTCCTAATCTCCCAGGCTGGCTCCTAGGTGAGCCTGCTGGCCTCCACTCCACACATGGGATGCTCCAATCCCATCCTCCCCCTTCAAATCAGATCCACACCTGGAACTGGCCTGGAGCTCCCAGGCCACCATTTCCATTGCAGTGCCCTTGTCCAGCCCTCCTGCTGGGACTGCCACATCAGCCACAGCATTGGTTTCTCATTTTTGCTCACTCCCCTTTCCTCTGCCTCCCTTCCCTGCCAGTATGCACAACCCCCGAAAACTCCCCCAACCCCCACCAGGAAGGCAGAAGTGGCAGCAGAGGTGAGGACGGGAGTAGAAGGAGGTCTTCCTGTGGGGAGCTGTTGATTAGCCACTGCCCTGCCTGTATCAGTGCCACTGTCCATTCCTGTTTCTTCCATGTGATGTGCACATAGTAGGTTCCCCAACAAATCCCACTGAATTGAATTTCCTTTCATTTTCTCTCTTACCAGAAGTTCTTTCGTTCCTCTAACTCAGTTGCCTGACTGGTGGTGAGCACAGACATTTAATAGAGGCCAAGTAGCCGGGTGCAGTGGCTCACGCCTGTAATCCCAGCATTTTGGGAGGCCGAGGTGGGTGGATCACACAGAAGTTCAAGACCTGCCTGGCCAACATGATAAAACCCCATCTGTACTAAAAATACAAAAAATTAGCCAGCCATGGTGGCACATGCCCGTGGTCCCAGCTACTCAGGAGGTTGCAGGAGAATCCCTCGGGCCTGGGAGGTGGAGGTTGCAGTGAGCCGAGATCACACCACTGCACTCCAGTCTGGGTAAGAAAGCAAAACCCTGTCGCAAACAAACAAACAAACAAACAAAAATAGAGGCCAAGTAACCAGATAAGCTAGGGTTAGAAAGGAACTAGAACAAACATCCTGAGAGATTATATTGTCTTCTCACTCCTCCACAAACCAGCCTCACATCTGTTTTCCTGTAGGTACAGAGACCGAGGCAGGGCCAGGTGCTGCCCAGAAAGGAGCGGATCTGGTTTCCAAACGAGAGGCCCGGAGCGTGAGAACAGCCTAAGTGGGCCAAAGGGCAGGGAGAGGAGCTGCGCAGCTGTATCCTTACCGCATGGAAACAGGACGGCCCAGCAGTGGGTGGCATATGCCAGGACCTGGCATGGGGAAAGCGCTTCTTATTGGCACTTCCTGGCATACCTCAGTGGCTTGGTAATTTCCCGTTCCTGGGACATGTGGGTGCTTAGGAACATTTTAACCCAGAGGCAACCAAGGAAGGTTTTGTCTTGATCTTCCAGTTGAAGTAACAGAAAATCCAACTCAAGTAAAAGTAACAATAGGTAATATCATACAGCATTTACTGTATGTCAGGCCCCATCCCAACCCTCTCTACATTAATTGCTCACTCCTGTCAATAATCCTATGAGGAAGGAACTGTTATCATCCCTATTTTACAGACATAGTCACTGACTAACCTGCCCAAGGTCATGCGGCTTGGCAAGCCAGGATTAAAACCCTGCAATTTAGCTCCTGCTAACTATTCCACCCTCCAGCCTTTTGAGATCAGACAGGTAAAACATCAGGTGTGCTGGGCTTGTGTAACCAAGTCATAGAAAGGAGATGCAGGTGGGTCTTGGAAGACAGGGATCAGGAATTTTCTCTTTTTGTTTTTCACTTTTTATTTTCGAGACAGGGTCTTGCTCTGTGGCCCAGGCCAGAGTGCAGTGGGGTGATCGTGGCTTACTGCAATCCCAACCTCCCGGGCTCAAGTAATTCTCCCACCTCAGCCTTCTGAGTAGCTGAACTACAGGTGCACATCACCACACCTGGCTAATCTTTATTTTATAGACTGGGGGTCTTGCTATGTTGCCCAGGCTGGTTTTGAACTCCTGGGCTCAAGCAATCCTCCTGCCTTGGCCTGCCAAAGTGCTAGGATTACAGATGTGAGCCACCTTGCCTGGCCTCTTTCTCTTTTTAATTTTTCTGTTTTCTGAACTGTAATCCCATAGCAGATCCCCGGTCTCAGGAATGAGTGTGCCCCTGGCCTCCCCTTTTGGATCTTTAGTCCCTGTTTTCCTGTAGGCTGGATTTATTCTCATCTACTGCAGACTGATTTCCTCCAAAATCCACTGCAAAGCTACCCTCAGCTCTCACAGAGAAACAAACTGCCCTCCTCCCTGTGCTTGCAAGTTTGAAATTTTCAGAAGAGGGGTCTGACCAGCCTGTTGGGTCTCCTGGCCAGTCTACAGTTGGCAAGTGGGAGAGATCCATAAGAAGACAGTAATTCTCATTCAGAGTCTTGGTGGGAGGTACCAGCTCCAAAAAGAAGTGGATGGAGGGTCCTTTCTGGACAGGCAGTATCCAACATCCACGGCACAACTGCTGGGAGTAGAAAGAGTTTCCAGATCCAGGCCTCCAAACACACAGTGGGCCAAGAGCCCACTCAGGCAGCAGGTGGGGGCAAAAAGGAAATAAGAAGACTTAGAGGGTTACTCAGAAAGGAAATGAGAGGCCAAGTGCGTGGCTCATGATTGTAATCCCAGTACTTTGGGAGGCCGAGATGGGCAGGTCACTTGAGGTCAGGGGTTCGAAACCAGCCTGGCTAACATGGCAAAACCTGATCTCTACTAAAAATACAAAACATTAGCTGGGCGTGGTGGTATGCGCCTGTAGTCCCAGCTACTTGGGAGGCTACTTGGGAGGCTGAGGCAGGA
>NW_012102588.1:2336718-2342461 GCF_000951045.1 Mandrillus leucophaeus
CCTGAGGTCAGGAGTTTGAGACCAGCTTGGCCAACATGGTGAAACCCCATCTCTACTAAAAAAAAATAAATACAAAAATCAGCCGGGTATGGTGGCACCTGCCTGTAATCCCAGCTACTCAGGAGGCTGAGGCAGGAGAATTGCTTGAACCTGGGAAGCACAGGTTGCAGGGAGCTGAGATCGTGCCACTGTACTCTAGCCTGGGAGACAGAATGAGACTCCGTCAGAAAGGAAGAAGAAAGAGAAAAAGAGGTGGTGGTGGTGGGGGCGGCGGGGTAAGGAAGGGAAGGGGAAGGGAGGGGAGGGGAGGGAGAAATGAGGGTGAGCAGGGAAGGCCAGGAAATCAAGAGTGGACCCCAGCTCAATATGGGTCCCTGCAACAGACTGGGGAGGACACGTGACTGTGAAGAATAAAGTGCACCTGGATTTACAGGTCAAAGGCGAGGAGCCAAACAGGATTTCTGTTCTAGTCTTTCTTCTAAAATCAGTCTCCATGGAGCTTCAGGAAGCCTGCTGGGAATTAGTCCTCATGCTTCCTCTCAGCTTGTACCGAACCTATTCCTGAGTGACAGGTCACCCCAAAACGTAGCTGCTGAAACAACAATTGTCATTTATTATCTCTTACAGCTTCTAAGAGTCAGGATCTGGGGGCTGCTTGACTGGGTGATTCTGGCTGGGGGTCTTAGTCCCTTTTCTGTTGCTTATAATGGAATACCCGAAATGGTAATTTATGAAAAAAGACATTTTATTTTACTTTATTTTATTTTTTAGACCGAGTCGTGCTCTGTCGCCCAGGCTGGAGTGCAGTGGTGTGATCTCGGCTCACTGTAACCTCCACCTCCCGAGTTCAAGTGATTCTCCTGCCTCAACCTCCAGAGTAGCTGGGATTACAGGTGCGTGCCACCACACCAGGCTAATTTTTTGTATTTTTACTATAGATGGGGGTTTCACCATGTTGCCCAGGCCAGTCTCGAACTCCTGGCCTCAAGTGATCTGCCCACCTCAGCCTCCCCAAGTGCTGGGATTACAAGCGTGAGTCACCATGCCCAGCCAAAAGGAATTTATTTCTTACAGTTCTGGAGGCTGAGAAGTCCAAGGTGGAGGTGACATCTGATGCTAGCTTTCTTGCTGGTGGAGAGTCTGCAGAGTCCCAAAGTGGAGCAGGAGGTTGAATGTGCTAATGCGTTAGCTTGGGTCTCCCTTCCTCTCCTTAATAAGCCACCAGTTCCACTCTCATGGTAACCCATCAATCTATTAATCTGTGAATAAATTAATCCATTCATAAGAACAGAGTCCTCATGATCCAATCACCTCTTAAAGGCCCCACCTCTCAACAGTGCCACCTTGGGGATTAAGTTTCAACCTGAGTTGTTTTTTTTTTTTTTTTGAGACGGAGTCTTGCTCTGTCGCCCAGGCTGGGGTGCAGTGGCTGGATCTCAGCTCACTGCAAGCTCCGCCTCCCGGGTTCCCACCATTCTCCTGTCTCAGCCTCCCGAGTAGCTGGGACTACAGGCGCCCACCACCTCGCCCGGCTAGTTTTTTGTAATTTTTAGTAGAGACGGGGTTTCACCGTGTTAGCCAGGATGGTCTCGATCTCCTGACCTCGTGATCCGCCCGTCTCGGCCTCTCAAAGTGCTGGGATTACAGGCTTGAGCTACCGCGCCCGGCCCTCAACCTGAGTTTTGTAGGGGACATTCAAACCATAGCAGGCTCTTTCATGGATTGCAGTCCCTTCGTGGCTAGGACTGGGCCAACTGGAAGACCTCCACACACACAGGTCTGCTGCCTGGGCTGGGGGCTGCCCAGCAGGGGCTCCACAGACATCTCTCTGCATTGCTATAGGGCCCTTCCATGTGGTCTCCCCAGCAGTGGTGGCTTCAGGGTACCCAGACTGCTTCCACATTGACTTAGGGGCCTGAAGGCACATATTCTGAGAGACAAGCAGGAGCTATGTTGCCTTTTATGAGCTAGTCTTGGAAGTCACACAGCATCATCTCCACAGCACTAGACCAACAGAGGCAATTTCAAAGGTTCACCTAGGTTCAAGGCCGTGGAGCATGCCCCACCTCTCCAAGGAGGGACGTCACTATCACACTGCAAGAATATACCGCATGGGATGTGGTTGGTGCGGCCGTCTTTGGCAGTCTGACACTGTAGCTTCATCCCAAGCCATGCCTCTTTTTTGTTATAATTCAAACAATATAGAACATAAAGTAAAAAGTGAAAGTTCCTGCTGGGCGCTGTGGCTCACGCCTGTAATCCCAGCACTTTGGGAGGCTGAGGCAGGTAGATCACCTGAGGTCAGGAGTTCAAGACCAGCCTGGCCAACATAGTGAAACCCTGTCTCTACTAAAAATACAAAAAAATTAGCTGGGAGTGCTGGTGAGCACCTGTCATCCCAGCTACTTGGGAGGCTGAGGCTGGAGAATCGCTTGAACCCAAGAGGCAGAGGTTGCAGTGAGCCGAGATCCTGTTACTGCACTCCATCCTGGGCAACAGAGCAAGACTCTGTCTCAAAACAAAACAATAAATGAAAGTTCCTGTCTTATCCTGTTACCCAGAGGAAACCTCTCTTACCAGTTCGTATTCAGATTCCTTTTCTAAGCACTTACAAATATGTATTTAAGTATGAATGTGTTGAAATTTTCCAGGGGCCCTCCAGGGTTACTCTTCACACTTCTCCATGCTGCCCTGTGCCCCGGGAGGCTGACCTGCTGCAATGGGCTCCCTCACCTTTGGGCTTCCAGGTGGGTTTGACAACTGGGGGGCACCAGGTGGAGATGGGAGAAAAGGAGGTGAGGGGGAGGTGAGAGTACTGATTTCCCCATCTCCCTCCCTGGCTGTCTCAGTGAGGTGACTGCGTCCACTACAAAGTCTCAGCTCCTGTGCGTGGATGCTCTGCATCCTTTTCTCTGCCTTTGGGTTACACTGTGAGCTTCACAGCAGTTATATTTTATGTTGATGACACAGCAAGTGATAATAGAGTCCCCAGTGCTATGTGCCCCAGGGGATCACAGTGTGCCTGGTGGTTTCCATATATCCTGCCCACAACTCTATAAATATTCCTTTTATTAAACTCTCTGCACATTACCCAATGTCCAGTATAAATGTGCTCTTAATTGATGTGATGTAACATACCCCCGTAGTTTTAAGCAGTATGATGCTATGCTATCACATAGCAACTAGCTTTTTTCACTTTCTGTATCACCTATATCTTTCCATATCAGCACAAATAATCACCCCTATTAATATTTGCTTGTGCCATCTGGAATGCATATTTCCTAAGTGGTGTGACCTTCCTCACTGACGGACATTTAGGTTGTTGTCAACTTTTTTCCCTTTCACAAGTACTGACACAATGAACATACTTGCATATGTCTGTCTGTCTCAGCTGTGTTTCCTTGGGTTAAATATGCCTGATATAACTTGAAGTTTGGCCAGGCGCAGTGACTCACACCTGTAATTCCAGCACTTTGCAAGACTGAGGCAGGTGGATCGCTTGAACCCGGCAGGCGGAGGTTGCAGTAAGCAGAGATCGCACCATTGCACTCCAGCCTGGGCGACAGAATGAGACCCTGTCTCAAAAAAACAAAAACAAAAAAATACGCCAAAATTAGCCAGGCATGGTGGCATGTGCCTGTAGTCCCAGCTACTGGAGAGGCTGAAGAGGGAGGATCACTTGAACCTGGGAGGTGGAGATTGCAGTGAGCCGAGATCATGCCACTGCACTGTAGCCAGGGTGACAGAGTAAGACCCTGTCTCAAACAAGCAAACAAAAAACTCTTAAAGGTCAAGGAGTAGGTTCTGGAGCCATATCTCCTCAGGTTCAAATCCCATCTCATTTGTCTAATGGGAAATCTCATCTCTTCTACCTAATGACTGTGCAATTGTGGGTCTATTTAACCATTCCCCTACTTCAGTTCCTTTAACCATAAAAAGGTGATAATACCTTTCCATAGGGGCATTGAGAGGGTCAATCTCCCAGGGTCAGCCTAAGGATCCAGTGATATAACCATGTAAAACATCTTGCACATTCAGCCTCTCTAAGATTCCATTTCCCCATCTATAGGATGGTAGGTAACATTACTTCCCTGGCTGATTGGATTTGAGGATTAAATCTCATAGGGTTGTGAAGATTAAGTGAAATAATCCGAGCAAAGCACTTAGCACCATGCCTGGCCCCAGAGTAAGTGCTCCATAAACATTAGCCCTTGTGGTTATTGCCTATATTCTCTACTAAGTTTCATATTTTATTATAGGTATTATGACTACTATAAGCTTTACAGCAGTTATATTTTATATTGATTATAGTTCTTAACAACTAAAAATATTTGCTCAGAGTAATCTAGGAAGAAGACTTTACTTAAATAGACCTTTTAGACATAGAAATGTACATAGAAACGTAGGTTATTAATTTGTTCCTTGTTACTTCCTATTGGAAAAATCAACCAAAGTTCTTTCCGTAGAGTAACATGTGAGTGTTTGGGGGCTGGTGGGTGAATGGGATGGATTGCTTTGATGATTATTCTCATGAAGGTGAACTCCAGATTTCTATTTTTCTCCATCTGGAGAAAAACACACATTTTTGCCAACATGCATATTTGCACCTCACCACTACAAGAGCAGGCAGAGGACACAGAAGGGAAGGAGCCCGTCCTGAGTCCTTGAACTATAGGAACCTGTAAGTATCGGACTGGAATACTAATCCCATGGAGCATTCCAGGATATCAGGTGAACCAGGTGAAGTGTCCCTGGCGGCTTCAGAATAAACATCTACAAAGGCCAGGGTGTTCACAGCTGTTAAAGAGGAGCCTGTGGATTTTTGGAACCGACACCCCTACCAGAGAACTACTAGTTTTAACTGCAGTTGTGACAATTAAGCAAGAGACCTACAAACATATTGCTTAACACTTGTCTGTCAACACCCGGGCTGTCCACAGACCTGTGGCT
This sequence comes from Mandrillus leucophaeus, assembly GCF_000951045.1. Classification (NCBI taxonomy): domain Eukaryota; kingdom Metazoa; phylum Chordata; class Mammalia; order Primates; family Cercopithecidae; genus Mandrillus; species Mandrillus leucophaeus. Next base: position 2,341,669 of record NW_012102588.1, read on the forward strand.
GCCTTCTCATGGAACCTGACACCTCTATTTGGACAGTCTCCCTGGCAAAGTGTTTCCATCCAGAGAAAGTTCACCAGGGAAGCAAAAGGCATTAGGGTTTGCAGTCCCACGGCCCACTAGGGCAAAAGCCACTAGGACGGGCATCTAACCACGTGGGGCTTTGGAGAGTCAAAGCCAGCCTGGGGGTGGGGGTGGGATGCTTCTCCTGCAGGTCCCCTCTCCGCCCCTCCCCTGTTCCTGGCACAAAGAGATATGTTCTCTGCACAGCTGTTTGCCCTGAGAAGCTGGAACCAGGCCATGGGATGCTCAGGCTGACACAGGGAACATGATCCTGCCCGCTCAGCCCTCCACTGGCAGGAAACTGTTGTCCTTACAACTCCGGTTAAGAAGTTAGATTAAGAAGTTAGATTAAGAAGTTAGATTGTTAAGAAGGCAGATCCCCAGACACACCCCCATAAATTCTTACCCAATGAATGAGACTCTGCATCTGAGAAATATCATCCCCGTCAGAATCACAAGCTAAACTATCCCCCAAGCAATGTTTAAAAAATGTGTGTGCCATCATTGAAAAGTTGGGAGATTTAGTGTACAAATTTTGGCTGGACATGATGGCTCACGTCTGTAATCCCAGCACTTTGGGAGGCCAAGGTGGGCGGATCACCTGAGGTCAGGAGTTCAAGACCAGTCTGGCCAACATGGCAAAACCCCGTCTCTACTAAAAGCAGAAAAATTAGTCGGGCATGGTGGCACATGCCTATAATCCCCGCTACTCGGAGGCTGAGACAGAAGAATC
>NW_012102588.1:2342646-2355044 GCF_000951045.1 Mandrillus leucophaeus
ACAGAAGAATCACTTGAACCCAGGAGGCAGAGGTTGCAGTGAACCAAGATAGCGCCACTGCACTCCAGCCTGGGTGACAGAGTGAGACTCTGCCTCAAAAAAAAAAAAAAAAAAAAATTAAAAAAATAATAAAATAAAAGTTTTATTTTCATCCAGAGCACAGGCAAGCCCAAGTCTACTTTACCCGTCGGTAGTAAGAAGCCGGTACTATGGAGCATCTGCCTTTGAGGCAAGGCTGGCGTCCTCTAATCCAACCACGCACACATGCTGCGTGCATACTCACCACTCTGGCCGTGTCCTGTACATCAACTTTGAGTTTGTAAACTCTGCTCATTCTTCCAGGATGAAGAGAAGTAGCGAGCCTAAAGCATACGCCTTTCGGCTTTCCCAGCTGCAGTGAGTTGTATTCCTGTCCCTGCTGCCTGGCCTCTTAACCCCACCTTACTAGGGCATTTCTCACTAGAACTTCCACAAGGGAAGGGCTTTGTGTATTTTGTTCTCTGCCATCTTCCTAGTGACGACTGTGGTGTCTGGAACACAGGAGGAGGTCAAAAGTATGCATCAAACAACTACAATGATAACACTTCACACTACTAGGATGGCTATCATCAAAAAGACACCAAGTAGCCAGGTGTGGTGGTGCAGGCCTGTAGTCCCAGCTACTTGGGAGGCTGAGGCAGGAGGATTGCATGAACCCAGGAGTTCAAGACTTCAGTATGCCATAATCACACCTGTGAATAGTCACTGCACTCCAGCCTGGGCAACATTACAAAAAAAAAAAAAAAAAAAAAGAAAGAAAAGAAAAAAATAACAAGGGTTGGCAAGAATGTAGAAAAATTAGAGCCCTCATTGCTCGTGGGAATGTAAAATGGTGCAGCCGCTTTGGAAAACAGTGTGGGAGTTCCTCAAATGTTAAATGTAGAGTTCACACAAAAGCCATCAACCCTAAATATAGACCCAAGAGAAATGAAAACAAGTGTTCAAACAAAAACTTGCACATGAAAGTTCATAGCAGCATTATTCATCATAGCCAAAAGGTGGAAACAACCCAAAATGTTCATCAAATGGTGAATGGACAAACAAAATGCGGTATATCCATACAATGAAATATTATTTAGTCATGAAAAGGAATGAAATACTGATACATGCTATGACAAGAATTATGCTATAAAAGAAGCCAGACGCAGAAGGCCACATGTTGTATGATTCCACTTACATAAAATATCCAGGACAGGCAAGTCCATAGGGACAAAAAGTAAAGTAGTGGTTGCCAGGCCCTGGGAGGAGAGGGGAATGAGGAGTGACTACTTCACAGATACAGCGGTTCCTTTGGGGGTGAAGATATTCTGGAACTAGACAGTGGTGATGGCTGCACGACATTGTAAATGTACTAAATGCCACTGAATTGCACACTTTAAAATGGTTAAGATGGTGAATTTTATGTGTAATTTACCACAATAAAAAAAAGTTTCAGATGAATGAATGAATAAATGAGTCTTCCACCGCCATGCCCTAAAGGCTAGGTGTTGACAAGGAAAGTCTAAGTTGTCTCCGGAGTCCGGTCCCCACCCCACCTTCATCTTTGCGGTACACCATCTGTCCTGGGAGGGCAGGCGGGGCCCAGCTCCAAGCTGAAAATGGGGCAGAACAAAGCTCCTTGGCTCTCTATCTGCTTCCAAATCTGGAAGATGGAGTGGGCAGTCACACCCACCGTTCAAGGCTGCTGGGAAGACTAAGTGAAAGTTCTCTGCACACGTAGACCCGCAGTGAGTACTGCTTCCCTTCCAGTCCTCCACAGGGGAGCTATCGCAGGAGGGATTCCTCAACCCACACAGCACCTGGCTCGGGGTGGGCTGGTTGCATGTTGTGGGATCCTGTTGGGGCCTGGACATTTGCTGTGCAGGCGAAGTGCTGAGAACACCACCCCTCAAAGTTCCACCTGGCAAGTGTCCACACCTATTAGTAGAGCCCACGGTTCCCAGCATTGTACTGCACACAGCATGGCACTCCATTACTACCTGATTTCTTGAGGATCAATGAAAACACACCTGCTTTCAAGCAGTGGAAACTTCATCCCCAGAAGATGGTCCCTGCCACAGGCTGTGGTGCTCTTGAGGCTCCTGAGTGATGGGCTGCAGCGGTGGGCTGCCGTGGACAGCAGAGTACTGGAACCTGGTTGTACAGAAAATGGCAGCAGCCACTGGGTCTGGAGTCCTGGCTCTGTGCTTAAAGGGGTGGCTTTAACCTGTGTGCTCCTGGGCTGTTGTGAGAATTTAAAAAGACTAATGCTGGCCAGGCGCGGTGGCTCATGCCTGTGATCCCAGAACTTTGGGAGGCCAAGGTGGGTGGATCACCTGAAGTCAGGAGTTTGAGACCAGCCTGGCCAACATGGTGAAACCCTGTCTCTACTAATATAAAAAAAATTAGCCGGGAGTGGTGGCGCGTGCCTGTAATCCCAGCTACTCAGGAAGCTACTCAGGAGAATAGCTTGAACCCAGGAGGCGGAGGTTGCACTGAGCAACAGTTGCCTGGCGACAGAGCAAGACTGCATCTCAAAAAAAAAAAAAAAAGATGAATGCACCTAAAATGGTGTTATTGTGCACCCCTATACATTTTACCACCATCATGCACCTAATGTGAGTGATTACTATATGTCAGCATGAGCATCATCTAACATCCTGCTCTCTTTGCATCGGAGCTGACTGTAAATAAAAATTTCACTCTGTCCATATTCACAACCTATCAGGGAATCTTGGTCTCAGTGGATGGAAACCAGATTACATTGTAGTGATTCCACCACGACGGCGGCATCTACTCCCTAACAGCCACTGTGGTGGGCATTTTCTCAAGGTTTTCTCTTTTGGTTCATTCTTCCAGGAGCCTTATAAGGTGTATTATTTTCTCCTCTTTATAAATGAGGCTGAGGGATTAAGTCACTTGCACAAAATCACATACCTAGAAAGTGAAGGTAGGGTTAGAACTCGAGTCCATTTCACTTCAAAGCCTGCACCCTTCCCACTCATTTATTCATTTATCCTACAAGAATTATTAGGGGCTGACCACTGTGCTGGGCCCTGGGGGAGCAGATGACCAGACCTGGCCCTGGGCCTCACTGAACGTGCCGGCTAGAAGGGAGCAAGTAGACAGATGATTTCAATGATGAGGGGATGCGAGTGACCCAGTGAGGAAGAGGGGAGGGCTCTCCAGGAACATCCAGCACTTGTGTAGGCAGGGGTGGGACACAGCCTCAGGGAGGGTGGAAGGATGGAAAACTGCAGAGTTTTGATTACCTGGAGAGCAAGGGAGAAGAGTGGGTACCAACAGTGGTGGTCAGGCCAGATAACAGAAAAGCACACAAATCATGATGAAGAGCTCAGAAGCCATCCCCTGGGCAGCCAAGAGGCACTGATAAACTTTAAGCAGCGGAGTGACATGTCCTTCGAGCCTACAAATGTTCCATAAGACCCACAAAGCAGCTGTAATGCAATCCCCCTCCACACCTTCCTGGCCTGTTCATTTTTCACCCACATCCATTTATTAAGGGCCTTGCTCATAGGTCAGAAAACAGGCTCTGAGGCAGACTTACATGGGGCTTACTGGGGAGACAGCTAGAACTACACCTGCAGGGAAGTAAAGGAAGCAGGGTTGGGTAGGGCAGAGGCTGAACGGAGATGCATTTGCAACAGAAACCTCAACTAGTCCTATGGGGAGCTCAGAAGCTGGGGTGTCCCACAATAAGGCAAGGGGGCCAGGCCTGTGTACCCCCTCATCATCAGTTATTGTATGCAAGTGGCATGGGGTGTATGGCCTTGGACCAGGCAGCTCCCTTCAGTTGAGGGCAGCATCTGGGGAGGGACTCAGCTATGAGCAGTTAGCAAGCCACACTTCCTGCTGGTGGGGATGGAGGGCCTGGGTCCTGCAGAGGGTTTGGGTGGGGCACTAGCGTCCATTGCAGCCTGCTTGGCTCAGAGATCTGTGCAAACAAGTCTTGATGTGTGCTGTTTCCCAGCTCTTGCCCTCGTCTGCTTCTGCAGGGACCAGTCCTCTGTAGAGTTCCCCTTGAATATGTCAGGACAGCAGCCAAGACACAGTTCCGATCTTCCCCCCCTCCTCTTCTGCCAGGGACCAGCTCATGCACTTCCGAAGTACCTGCCAAACTCTTCCCCACCACCCTACCTGGCTGCCTATACATGAACAGACAGAGCTATGCAGTCTTCCGTGGCAAAGCGGGGTACAGAGTATTCCCCTTTGTGGCACACTCCCCTAAAGCAGCCCTAAAGAACTTCTGTGCCCAGCTACTCAGGAGGCTGAGGTGGGAGGATCCCCTGAGGCCAATTCGAGACCAGCCTGTGCAACATAGCAAGACCCTGTCTGAAAAACAAACAAAAAACCTCCTAGGCTTCAGTTTCCAGGGCTGGGCAGTTAAAAATACCTAAAGCTGTGTTTCTCAATCCTGGCTGCCCAGGAAAATCCCCTGGGAAACATTTTATAAATATCAACGCCTGGGCCCCACCCCCAGCCCAATGGCATCAGAAACTCTGAGGGTGGGGCCCAGGCACTGTGTTTTTTAAAATTCCCCTGGTGATTCTAAATATGCAGCCAGGGCTGAGAACCAGTGACCTTGATTTTTATTTACAAGGATCAGTGTGGGTGTGTGGAGGGACAGAGGTGATTTGGAGGAGAGCTGTGAGGATCCAGAGATGATGGGAGTGGAAAAGAGGAGGTAGAGACTCAGAAACAGAATAAACAAGGGAGCCGGGTAAAGGCAGAACAAGAAAAGCTGCAGGAATCACCTGGGGAGCTAAAGGAATGCTGGGAATGAGCTCCCACCACCGGGGATCCCGATTCGATTGGTACAGGTAGCTGAGCGCTGGGGGAAGAGTCAAAACAGCCAGGTGATTTCAATGGGCGGCAAAGCTGAGAGCCGGAGCTCCAGGCCATGCCACAGCCTCTTACTTGGGAGCCTCACCACGCAGGTGTCCAGGTGGCCTCCACCCAGTGTAGACAAGCCAGCCGTGCTTCTCGCCTCCTGGACCCTGGGGTGAGGTCTTGAGCAACATCAATTTCCATCCAATCTAAACTTAAATATGGGCACGCCCAGCCAGCCTCCCTCCTGGGAAAGTGTCTGAGCGGAGCTGTTCTGTATGACCTGGGTGGCCTTTTGTGACATGTTCTCAGGGGACTCTGTGCTGGGCTGTCTGCTCCTCCCACCTAACTGCATTGGCACATGGTTTATCTGGTTCAGCATTTTCTTAGATATGTAATCGTTTTCTAAAAAGGAAATCGCTTGTTTTCTAAAGGCAAATGTAATATATTATTTTCCCCAAAAAAACATGAAGTAGAAAATGAAAATCACCCTTAATCTCAACACCCAAAGGTGACCCCAGCTGAGAACTGGAGAACCAGCAGCTAACCTGGTTGTCACCGCTGGGCCTTGATGTCCCATTGAGTATGATCAGTGTCTCAGAGCAGCCAAGGCCACTGTGACTGTGAAGATCGAGACAAAAACAAGAGCACAGTCCAAACTACAAAAATAACCCACCATTGCCCTATCCTGGCTAGTGGGTGACTATTCTCTTTGTTTTTGTGTGTTGTTGTCTCTACCAATTTATAGCCTCAGTCAATTCATCTCCATAAGAATTATTAGACACTCATCTCATCCAATCCAGAGCAAAGATCTGCTTCCTTGCACCATCCCCAAGCTTCCAACTACCTACCCCAGGCCCACATCTTATTATGAGTAGTTTCCAGCCTCCTCTTACTGAGACACCCCACGGTTCCCATGGTGTGCATGCTTCCAAACTGCAATGAGCCAGTAAACCCAACTCCACATGTGGTCCTGGTGGTCTCTGGCTAGGGCACATTGACACCACAGATTTTGGAAAATACGCTTCTAGACATTATTTTTTCTATGAACATATATATATTTTTATTTTTAAAATGAGAGAGGACTATAATTCTTTTCTTTTTTTTTTTTTTTTCTTTTTTCTTTTTTGAGCCAGGATCTCACTCTGTCACTCAGGCTGGAGTGCAGTGGTGTGATCACAGCTTACTGCAGCCTCTAACTCCTAGGCTCAAGCGATCCTCCTGCCTCAGCCTCCCAAGTAGCTGGGACTACAGGTGTGCACCACCACACACAGCTAATTTTTAAAGTTTTTATAGAGACGGGGTCTCCTTATGTTGCCCAGGCTGCTCTCAAACTCCTGGCCTCAAGCGATCCTCCCACTTCAGCCTCTCAAAGCACTGGGATTACGGGAGTGAGTCACCATGCCCAGCCAAGAGAGGACTATAATTCTATCTTGCACTTTAAAAAATTGAGCAATCTCTTAGGAATATTATTTTAAAGAGCTGTTGTTGTGCAGATGTTGTAGGCTCGCTAATACCACTTTCTAACTGTGTGATGATGTGTTTCTTTAAGGCTTTTGAGAGCAGGATCTAATTTTTTTTTTTTTTTTTTTTGAAACAGAGTCGTGCTCTGTCACCCAGGCTGGAGCGCAGTGGCATGATCTCGGCTCACTGCAACCTCTGCCTCCCATGTTCAAGCGATTCTGCTGCCTCAGCTTCCCAAGTAGTTAGGACTACGGGCTCGCACCACCACGCCCAGCTAATTTTTGAATTTTAGTAGAGACGGGGTTTCACCATATTGGCCGGGCTGGTCTCAAACTCCTAAACTCAGGTGATCCACTTACCTTGGTCTCCCAAGGTGCCGGGATTACCGGCGTGAGCCACTGCACCCAGCCCTAATGCTTTTTTGTTATCAGCCATGGACTGCTGGCTTTCTTTGGCAAATTCTGAGAAGGATTACCTCTTTACCAGGGCGGAGCAGCCACAGGTGAGGGTGGAGATACTGCAACCATTCTCCATGGGGCAGGACACAGGATGTCTCAGGTGTGGCACGATAAGCGACCACACATGCAGAGCCAAGCTTCAGAGCTGGCTTTGAAAGGAGGTGCTCACTCCCCAGCCCCAAAGGTGACTCCCCCAAAGATCAGGCATGTGGAATGCATTTCACTCTCAGTTTTCAGAATACCCACGGCATTAGAGGGGATTCATTTGGGCTAATAAGCCTTGGAAGCCATTTGGCAGATTTATGTTTCAGAGAAAGGTTCTCCAGGGCAGTGGAGCCAACAAAATTCTGAAACAGCAAGGTCAGTTCAGCTCTGTTAACTAATTCAACACAAGTCCGTTAAGTCAATGCCAGGCAATGGGCCTTGTTCTAGCTGAGTGCTCCTCAACCTCTGATTTGTACCCAAATCACCTGGAATCTGCTTACGTCGGACAGATTCCCTAAGTCTGGGTCGGGTCTGCGATGCTGCATTTCCAACAAGTCCATGAGTGCTGCTGATGCTTCCAGGGAGTCACCAGGCCCTTGCTGTCCTGCCAGCATTCGCTACCCCCTAAGTCTCCTGCAAATCCCCCCTCACTATCTGCCAACGGGAGCAGAGAGTGTGTTGATGACCACATGACATATTGAGAGCTCTCTTCCCACAGTGGAGAAGGCTTCCAGTCCATGCACGGTTGATGCCACAGCTGGCTAAATGTCCTCTTCTCCAGCAGTTAAAATAGTAGCTTTGGCTAGCTCAGTGGCTCACGCCTGTAATCCCAGCACTTTGGGAGGCTGAGGCAGGAGAACTGCTTGAGTCCAGGAGTTTCAGACTAGCCTGGCAACATGGCAAGACCCTGTCTCTACAAAGAATACAAAAATTAGCTGGGCATGGTACACACACCTGTAGTCCCAGCTACATGGGAGGCTGAGGTGGGAGGACCACCTGAGCCCAGGAAGTAGAGGTTGCAATGAGCTGAGATCTCACCACTGCACTCCAGCCTGGGCAACAGAACACCTTGTCTAAAAACAACAAATAAACGAAACAAAACGAACCCCAGCAGCTTCGACATCGCTCCCTCATGTGCAGCTGTACCTGGGTGATGTGAGATGACACAGACAGGGAGGGATCCCACCTTCCTGTTGGAGAGCTGCCTGGGAGTGTAAACAGACCTGCTCCTGAGGAGCCCCATTCAAGGAGTAAAAGACCTAGAGTTCTCAGAGCTCCAGAATGGTACCCTCTGCCCATCTAGGATTACCTCCTTATACAAGTTCATTATTGCAAATTGAGAGATCAAAACACAAGCAGGTTCAAAAGAGTTCAGCTTCACACCACTGCACTATAGCCTGGGTGACAGAGCAAGACTCTGTCTAAAAAAAAAAAAAAAAAAGAGTTTAGTTAACTTGCTGATGGACAGATTCAGAAAAGGCCACAAAGACAGGAAATCCACTGGCTGGAGAGGAAGCGCCCCTCCTCAGGCAGGCCTTTCTGTCCTCCTCCATCCACTGCTGGAACCCTGCTCCAGTCCACTGGGGCATTTCTCATGTTCTCTGGTACCCGCTGCTATCTGTGCCACCTTGTTCAGCCCCCTCACCCCCTCCTAACAAGGGGTGCAGTTGCAGAGGGGCCTCTGAACAATATCAAATGAATAATGCCTATATCCGTGGTGACTAAATTCTACAGTCCTGAGCTGCCATTTTTCTTGTTCTAGAGCTGTGCATCCAATATGGTAGCCACCAGCCACATGTGGATATTTAAATTTATAACTATAATTAAATAAATTTTAAAATTCAGCTTCTTGGTAGTATAAGCCACATTCTAAGTGCACAAGGGCCACATTTGACTAGTGGCTGCAGTACTGGGTGGTGTCGATCTACAATGTTGCCATCCTTGCAGAAAATTCTCTTGGACAGTGCAATCTAGATGTTTCTCCCCAAAACCCACTAAGGTCTTAGAATGCTTTTGGGTGTTTTAGGAAAAGGCACCTCTTCCTCAAGACACCTTACTGACCCCTACAGGAAAAACATAGAAATAAACACACAAATCTACAACCACTGATAAATGGCACCTGAGAGCTGTGCAGCACACAACCTGCACCTTCATCTGCAACAGCCCTGATGAAAGTCCTTCACTGGTCCTTTGAGTTTCACTTGTCTCTGTCTTCTCCGTTTTCAAAGGCCCCTGCTATGAACTGGATGTTTGTGTTTCTCCAAAATCCACATGCTGGAGCCCTTCCCCCAGTGTGATGTATTTGGAAGTTGGGCCTTTGGGAGACCCATTAGGTTGAGATGAGGTCAATACAGTAGAGCCCCCATGGTGGGATTAGTGCCCTTATAAGAAGATGAGGAGACCAGAGCTTTCTTGCCATGTGCACGCACCAAGGAGAGGCCATGTAAAGAAGGGCCTGGAAGAGGCCCTTACCAAGAACCTGACCATGCTGGCACCCTGATCTCAGACTTCCAGCCTCCAGAACTGTAAGGAATAAGTGTCTGTCTGTGGGGTTTTTGTTTTGCTTTGTTTTGTTTTGTTTTGGATGAAGTTTTGCTCTGTCATCCAGGCTGGAATGCAGTGTCACGATCCGGGTTCAAGTGATTCTCTTGCCTCAGCCTCCCAAGTAGCTGGGATTACAGGCACCCCCCTACCATGCCCGGTTAATATTTGTATTTTTAGTAGACATGTGGTTTCACCTTGTTGGCCAGGCTGGTCTCTAACTCCTGACCTCAAGTGATCCACCCGCCTCGGCCTCCCAGAGTTCTGGGATTATAGGCGTGAGCCACCGCGCCCAGCTGTCTGTGGTATTTTTGTGAGAGCAGCCTCAGCTGAGTGAGACAGCCTCTTATCTTCTTTTTTCTAGGGGTGGATTTTGCAGTTGTTCCTTGTATTAGTTTCCTGTGGCCTTTGAAACAAATGACCACAAACTGGGTGGCTTAAAACAATCGAAGTGTATTCTTTCACAGTTTTGGAGGCAGGAGTCTAAAGTCAAGGTGGCAGCAGGCCTGCATCTCTCTGAAGCCTCCCTTCCTTGCCTCTTCCAGCTCCTGGTGGTTCTAGGCCTTCCTTGGCTTGAGGCTGCATAACTCCAATCTCTGGCTCTGTCTTCAGCAGGCCTTCTCCTCCTGTATCAGCCCATCCAGACAATATATGTGCATTATCAAGTAAATGAAGACATGATTGAAGTTAAGGATTAGAAGAAACAGAGCTCTCTCTTCCCTCCCAGCGCTCCTTCCTCAAGCCTTCCCAAACCCTTCCCCCCACCCACTAATTCTCTCCCCATCCCACACAGAATTGAAAGTTTCTTGTCATTTTACTGCTGTAAGGCAGTGATGAGGGGAAAACACAGTGACCCAATGTGGTGGGAGTGTCAGAGAGTATGAGAAATAGCCAAGGCCAAAAGGGGAAGATAAGGAAGGCTTCACCCCCTCTGTGTGGAGAGATCTGAGGAGGACTAAAGGGCAGGGCCAACACCTGGAATCCCTTGCAGGGTGGGAGGTTCTTCATGAGGGCCAATATCCCTAAGTTTCACCAAACTCAACTAAACACACAGGTCAGATTTATGAGGCTGGTCACCGGGGAGTGTGGTTTTCAGTCTGTCGGAATTACCAAATGAGACATCCAAGGACAGGAACTGGCAACAGTTCCCAACATGCTCAGGCCACTGTGGCCTGGCCCACACCGCATGCACTCAATTCTGTGGGAGGAAGCTTGAAAGCCTGGGAGATGGAGCTCCTGGCGTGGACACAGAGAAGTACAGCTGTTTCCTTTCAGTTTTATTTTCTAGTGGAAATTTCACAGTCACAAGCCAAGTTTTGGAGGTGGGGAGAGGTAGGGAGAGGTGGGAATCTGACAATGTAGAATAACAGAGTTGACAGTGGATGTTTCCTCCTGAGCTAAACCAGGATTTTCCTGGGCAACAAAGAGCAATAGAATGGGCTCAGGTTTTCGAGTCCAAGTGGTCTGGGTGGGATCTTTGACCCCACCACTTGCTAACGGTGTGCCCTGAGGATAGTTCCATATCCTCTCTGAGCTTCAATTTTGTCTTCCGTGCAAGATGGGGCTGAAGCACCTCACAAGATTATCACAGAGGTCCTCTGCTACCAGACTGTCTTCCTTCCCTTCTCAGCTCTCTACTGAACGCTCTGGCCCACATTTCGGGTTGACGCCTCCCAGGCAGGCCCACCTGCTTTGCTCCTGCCCTCTTCCCTCCCTGTTCACCTAGAAAGGACCCAAGAGCAGCTCCCAGGAAGGCCTTCCCCATCAGAGCTGGCTGGCAAGGGGCCTGCGGGGATGCTGGGAAGACGCCACTGCACTCTCACCCAGTGACCTTTCCCCAGGGCTCCTAGGGAGCGGGTGCTCACATCTCCCCTTCCCAGGGTACCTTTGGGTGGTGCACAAATAACCAGTTATCCAGCTCATGTCCCTGAATTGGCACAACAGCCTTGCGGGCCCCAGGGACACTCAGTGACTTCAGTCCCAGAGAATGTAGGGGAATTCCATGAAAGGCAGGATTGCACAGCCCAGCCTGAAGGGAAGGTCAGGGCAGGCTGGGGAGCTGACAGAGCCAGCTGAGGTGTGGGGTGGTGTACTGTACCCCTAGGTGTCAGGGTTGCCCCCACAAGCCCAGGGAAGACAGCCAGCTGCATGGTCTGAGGGCCAGGCGCACTTGCGGATGTTGCCACACTGAGCCTGCCTCTCCCACACGGGGGACTGCCCCCAGAAGCCTGAACTGTTTTCAAGGCTTCCTACTGCAGCTGCTGGGCCCCCGCCTGTTTCCTCCAGGGAGGCACTGCTCAAAGAGAGGCCCAGGGGCTTTTCCCAGCCCCGGGGGGCTGCCCTGGAGCCAGGCCTCAGAGGTCTCAGCTCTGGAGTCCCTGCCAGCTGCTTCTCCAGAATTTGCTTCTCTGCTTTCTACTGGGGTGGAGGTGAAGAGTCTCTAGGGTGGCCAGTTGGAGCAAATAACAATACAGGATGGCCAGTTAAATGTGAGTTTCAAGTAAACAGTAAATAATTCTTTATGATCAGTATGTCCCATGCAATATTCGAGACATACTAAAAAGTATTTGTTGTTTATCTAGAATTCAAATTTAATAGGCCACCTGGCAATCCTGGCCCCACCTCATTTTTTAAATTCTAAGAATATCCCTCTTCTCAGCTTCTTATCTGTGGGGAGACACTTAGAAATAAGGGCAGCTGGGCGCGGTGGCTCATGCCTGCAAGCCCAACACTTCAGGAGGCCAACGTGGGAAGATCACTTTTGCCCAGGAGTTTGAGACCAGTCTGGGCAACCTGGCAAGACCCTGCCTCTACTTTAAAAATTTTTTAATTAAAATTATAAAAGAAATAAGAGTACACATAAGGCATTAGTGTTTTCCTTGTGATTACAAATAGTAATCTGGTTTTAAAACTCCGGGACACTATTGATCTTTGCAAACATTTCCTTTCTTTCTTTCTCTTTCCTTTCTTCCCTCCCTCCCTCCCTCCTCCTTTCTTCCTTTCTTTCTTTCTTTCTTCCTTTCTTTCTTTCTTTCTCTCTTTCTTTCCTTCCTTCCTTCTTCTCTCTCTCTCCCTTCCTTCCTT
>NW_012102588.1:2355269-2373343 GCF_000951045.1 Mandrillus leucophaeus
CTTTCTCTCTCTCTCTTTTGACAGAGTCTCACTCTGTTGCCCAGGCTGGAGTGCAGTGGCACAATCTCAGCTCACTGCAACCTCTACCTCCCAGGTTCAAGTGATTCTCCTGCCACAGCCTCCCAAGTAGCTGGGATTACAGTCACCCGCCACCACACCCAGCTAATTTTTGTATTTTTAGTATAGATAGGGTTTCACCATGTTGGCCGGGATGGTCTCAAACTCCTGGCCTCAAGTGATCCGCCTGCCTCAGCCTCCCAAAGTGTTGGGATTATAGGCATGAGCCACCACACCCAGCTACAAACATTTCTTAAACTAAACTTTGTATTAACTACATATTACATAGTTCCTTATTGTAATAAAATCTCCAGTGGATAATTTGTTTTCTGTACTTTTCTTTCTGTGTTTTGTTACCTATGTGTGTTCTGGAAATGTCCTGCTAGTGTAGAGGAGACTACTCTATTCTTACCTAATTCTCAATGCTGTTGAAGGAAAATATCCTTTTACCTTTCTCTCCTGTTCCTTTGAAGAAAAGCCCAAGCACGAACCTGCACTCTGTTTCCTCTGGAAAGGGAAGCTGCTGGTGGGTCCCAGTGTTTTGGGGAGGGTGGCTCCTGGTGAGTGACAGACACCCCTGGAGTATGCAGAGTCTTAAATATCTGCTCTGGACTTTGAGTATGTGAGGCCAGAGGCCCAATTCTACAGGCTGGGCAGGAGGAGGGCGTTTTTGGATGTTTTTAGGGCTGTGGGAATGTGTTCCCTTTATTTGTGCCTCCTTCTGCTTCTTTTCCCACCTTTTCTCCAAAGGAATAGAAATATCAACGCTCTAAGGTCCAGAGTCACAGGCTGAGGGTGTGGGGGGTAGAGCTCCTCCAGGGCCTGCACAAAGGTCCTAGGTGTCTGCCTCTGAGCATGTGGTGGGGACCTGAGTCACCTTGCAAATGCACCCCAGCTTGGAGAGTCTGCCCTGGCAGCTGCCCGACCCCTCCCAGGCCCAGCTGCTCCTCTAGGTCACTCAGGAAGAAGCCTTGGGAACATCCTGGCCTGCCGGTGGCAGCACCCTGGCAGGGTACCAGCGTGGGGCCCTCCCTGCCCTTGCGGGGAGCCAGCATTGGAACCACCCGGCTGAGTCTGGAAATCCTCAGTCTTCTGACGTAGTTCCTCCTCAGCCACAAATGCAGGCAGAGCCTCCCTGGGCGGGCCTGCAGCTCACCAGCTGCCAGTCTCTCCCCCAACCTCCCACGCCTCTTCCCACACCTGCCTCCCAGTATTCTCCAGCACTTTGTCAGGATGCCTTAAGGAGGCGAAGCTGTGGCAGGCCAGCAGCTTAGCCACCTGACTCAGGGAGTGTGACACAGCGCACGTGCTATCCAGAGCAGCTCCACTGAACTCCCATGTTGAGAGCAGGGCCTGCCTTCCCCGAACATGGGCTGGCAAGGTTCCTCCATCTCTCACCTTCTTCTAAATCTACTAGGAAGCCCTGTGGTAAAGCTCTCAGTCTCAGGCTGAGATTGCTGGGTTCAAACCCTACCTCTCCCACTTACTAGGTGAAGTGACCTAACCTCTCTGGGCCTCAGTGTTCTCATCTGTGAAAGGGGGATAATAACCAACCTGTATCACAGGCTATTGTTGGGGATTAAATGAGGCAATACATTGAAAGAGCTTAGAAAAATGTCTGGCACATAGTAAGTGCTTATTAGATGTTAGCTGTCATCTAGATTTGCCAGGTGTCCTCTGTGGTCATCAACAATCCGCCAGGCTGAGGCAGGCGGATCACTTGAGGCCAGGAGTTTGAGGACAACACTCAGTACAAGGCTACAAGGCACTAAATTGCAGACATAAGAAATACAAGCTGTCACCCTCAGCTGCTGCTTTTAGGTACCCTTGGAGAAAACCTAAAAGCACCTGCACAGTAGATTTCTCTTCTTTTCTTTCTCTTTTTTCTGTCTTTCCTTCTTTCTTTCTTTCTTTCTTTCTTTTTTTTTTTGAGATGGAGGCTTTCTCTGTCACCCAGGCTGGAGTACAGTGGCACAATCTCGGCTCACGGCTCACTGCAACCTCCACCTCCTGGGTTCAAGGGATCCTCCTGCCTCAGCCTCCTGAGTAGCTGGGACTACAGGTGCACACCACCACCCCCCACTAATTTTTGTATTTTTGGTAGAGACGGGGTTTCAACATATTGGCCAGGCTGGTCTCAAACTCCTGACCTTGTGATCTGCCCACCTCGGCCTCCCAAAGTGCTAGGATTACAGGCGTGAGTCACGGTGCCCAGCCTCTCTCTCTCTCTCTCTGTCTCTCCCCCTCCCTCCCTCTCTCTTTCCTTCTTTTCTTTCTCTCTTTCTTTCCTTTTTCTTTCTATTTCTCTTTCTTTCTTTCCTCTCTCTGTCTCTCTCTCTTTCTTTGACAGGCTCTCACTCTGTTGCTCAGGCTGGAGTGCAGTGGTGTGATCTTGGCTCATTGCAGCCTCAATCTCCTAGGCTCAAATGATCCTCCCACCTCAGCCTCCCAAGTAATTGGGAAGAGAGGTGTGTGCTACCATACCCAGGTAAAGCACAGTGGATTTCTGTTGTGCTTTGTGGCCACATTTGGATGAATCTTTTGAATGTTCCTCCTGCACTTGGTGAAAATCTCACATTAAATGTCCCTGCCTCCCCAGGGTAGAAGCCAGAAACTCGAATTCCCAGCATCCCTTGTGATAGGGAATGGGCCATGGCCAGGCTCCACGTCAGAGGGACTTGGGTGAGGGCCTGTGGAAGCAGGAGACCTCAGGTGCCTCAAGGGCGGGTGCTCCCCTCTGTGCTTTCCTACACTTTTCTATAGAAGTCATTGCAGATTGAATTGTGTCCATCTCCAAAAAAGATGTGTTAGAGTCCTAACCCTCAGGAACTCAGAACGTGACCTTTTTAGGCAATAGGGTCTTTGTCAATGATCAAGTTAAGATGAGGTCATTAAGGTGGACCCTGATCCAATGAGTCCTTATAAAAAGGGGAAATTGAACACAGAGGCAAACCTGCACACAGGGAGAACCCCGTGTAAAGGTGAAGTCAGCATCAGCATGACACTTCTACAACCCACAAACGCCAAAGATGGCGGCAAACCACCAGAAGAGAGAGGCAGGGAGCAGGTCCTCTATTAAAGCCCTCAAGAGGAACCAGCCCTGCTGACACCTTGTCTTTGAACTTCCAGTCTCCAGAACTGTGAGAGGATACATTGCTGTTGTTCAAGCCACCCAGACTGTGGTATTTTGTTACAGCCACCTTAGCAAACTATATGGAGGGGAAGCTCCTGTGTGTTGTGTCAAATGGAAGCTCCTGAAAGCAGGAAATTGTGTCTGTTTTATTTATGGGTGCATGGATGGTGCTCAAGAAATGTGTGTTCGACAAATGAATATCTTCTTCATAGTTCCCAATGCAGAACATACAGGATAGGAAAAGGCCAGTCTTTGAAAATCCCACACTTCTTATCCATTACCCTCAGACCTCAGCTATGGTCCAGGGAGGGACTGTGCCTGCCAGTGCCCCCACAGACATCCACAGAGACCTCTGATGCAGCAGGGCCTCGGGAGCTGGGTGGGCAGCGCTGGTGGGTGGATGTCCAGCCTTGTGGCTTTCAGGCCTGTACCAAGAGCTGAAGAGAGCATAGAGATCCTACTCCAACTCTTCCATTTAAAAACACAAAGCCCACAAGGCCCAGTGAGTATTTAGGTATCTCCCTGACCCACTTCTTTCCACAGGGCACAGTCACCCAAATCAGCCTCAGGCTTGGCTGAAAGACACATCAGCATGACCATTTCAAATCTCTTCCATGCCATTTTTAAGTCTCTCTCTCTCTCTATATATATATATACACACACACACACACGTGTGTGTGTGTGTGTGTGTGTACATATATGCATATCTATTTTATGTTTGGCAGGGTCACACTGAGAAGGTGCTTCGTGGCAGGGAGCACTTCTGAGTTCTGAAGAGAAGGAATCCTGTTGCCTGTGGTCACACAGTGGCTCTCGTGATATGCTTCCCAGCCAGAAGAAGGGTCTGCACAATGTACTTGGCTAATCTAAGTGTGGTTAGGATGGGAATCTTCTCTCCCTTGGACTCTGAGTGTGCAAGCGTGTGTATGCATGTGTGTGTGCGGGAGGGAGAATGTGGTAGAGGAGACCTAGGAAGACCTCTCCCAGAGGAAGAGGTGAGGCCTCCTGCCCAGGCCTCTCTCCATCTGCCTGCGCAGACCAGATCAGAATGAGGACTGAAGCCCCCCACATGGGACCCTGGGAGTCCAAGGGCACCGCCCAGAGGGCTTCAGCCTCCAGGCCACACCCAGGCTGGTCTGGGAATGACCCTCCTTTGTATTAAGAAACATGAGCCTCCTGGATTCCGCTTGGGGCCGGCGTGTCCCTTACAGAGAGCCCTTTGTGCCTGGGAGAGGGTTGGCCCCTATTCTGGCAGCCATCCAGACACTGCCTGCCTCCAGCCACCCCGCCCTGAGGCTCCCCACCATTCCTCCTCTCCAGCTGCACCTCCCTTCCTCCCAGGGTGCAGTCACCCGCCAAGGGCAGGGCACCCAGGGGAGCCTGAGCTGTGCCAGAAGCATGACCCTGAGAGCCCTGGGCCAGAGGCTGGGATGACGCCAAGGACTGCTGTCATGGAGAGGAGAGAGCTCTGGGGACAGCCCACACGTGGGGACAGCCCATAAGAGTTGGGGCTGCTTGGCGGGCCCACTTCAGGGCATCAGGGATGAGAAAAATCCATCAGGGCCAGGCCAGAGCTCCATGACTGCTGCTCTGAAGCAGCAAAACCCCCGACTCCACGCTCATCTTGCCAGGGCAGAGGGTGGGCTACGGCAGGATCTGGCTTGTTGCTGGGAGACTCCATTACCGAAGGTCCGCGATTACCATTGCAACTGTTCATGTTCCTTTAAAAAATTAAATTAAAAAAAAAAAAAAAACCATGAGAAATCTCATGCTTGTCAGAGTCTTCCTCCCCCGCTGTCGGCTCCCATTATGAATCCGTGGCATCTTCTGCTGAGAGTTAATTACATGTTGTGTGAAAGATACCAGGCTTCCTTTAAAATTTTTTTCTCCTGGATGGGTTTTGACCCCGTCAGCTGCCTCCCTCTGCTTCCTCCCAGTGCAGCAGGAAAGAAGAGCATGCCTGGGGGAGGCACAGGCCTGATGTCCAGACCCTCTGCTCCTCAGAGCCCGCGTCCCTCCTGCTGATTGCTCGAGGCCTCCCTGAACCCAGGCGGTTGTCACCCAGCGCCCAGAGAGCCCGCTCCTGCCAGAGCGTGGGGATCATGACAAAGCACAAACGGAGGTGCTATTTAAAGCACCAAGCACTTAGCCCTCCACAGGCTGCTTCCTCTCACCCTCCTCCCTCACAAAAAGGGGGGTCAGGTGGAGCGAGGGGTGCAAAAGTCTTCCTGAAGCCATCCCTGTGAAGGCTCAAAAGGGAATGTGACCCCTCCAGGAGGCGAAAGGCAGAGCCTCCCAGTTGCTGGTTCTTTTTTTCTGCTTGCTCCCACACATAGACAGAATTTCTCATTCTCGAGATGGCTCATCTTTTCTCCTAAGAGGCTATGACCTACTCCGGAAGCAACAAGTGTGGACTAATACCTCGAGTTATTGCCTCTTTGCAGTGTTGAATTTCACCTATTTAAGAGACAGCCAGTGGCACAGCCGTTGGGACCTCTCAGAGCATGTTACAACACCCCTTGCTCTGCAAGTCACAGCGTCTCTGAGCTGGAAGGGCCTTCTCGGCCAACCCCTGCCCTGAGCTCAGGCACATCTTAAAGTGAAGAATTTGTAGTCAGGCACGGTGGCTCACGCCTCGAATCCCAGCACTTTGGGAGGCCAAGGCAGATGGATCACCTGAGGTCAGGAGTTCATGACCAGCCTGGTCAACACGGTGAAACCCCATCTCCACTAAAAATACAAAAAATTAGCCGGGTGTGGTGGTGGGTACCTGTAATTCCAGCTGCTTGGGAGGCTGAGGCAGGAGAATTGCTTGAACCCAGGAGGCGGAGCTTGCAGTGAGCCGAGATCTTGCCCTTGTACTCTAGCCTGCACAACAAAAGTGAAACTCCGTCTTAAAAAAAAAAAAAAAAAAAAAAGTGGAGAATTTTCAGCTGTCCCCAGATATTAGTCTCCTATACCAATCAATAAAGGAAAACTCAAGGTTGTGAGTTAACAGTAATCATGTCTATAATGACAACTCTCAACTAACTGCATACAGAATACTTACTTTTTAATGGGGACAAAGTATTTTTCTTCATTCTAAACTTGATAGTGTAGAGTCTGGGGATGTCGACTCATTTTAATTGTTGGGACAAATTAAGAAGAGCACTCTGCTGCCACTAGATTCCAAAATAAAATACAATTACGAATTTTATATTATTTTGAATAACTTGCTTTGCAGCTTCCCATCATAGGTACAACCAAGAATTGACTTTATTAAAAAAAAAAAACTGCTCTGTTTATTTGGTTTTATTTTTCAAAGCAGTGTTAGGTCAGTCACAGTGGCTCATGCCTGTAATCCCAGCACTTTGGGAGGCCAAGGTGGGTGGATCACTTGAGGTTAGGAGTTCAAGTCCTGGCCAATATGTCAAAACCAGGTCTCTACTAAAAATACAAAAATTAGCCAGTTGTGGTGGCGTGTGAACCTCCGCCTCCCAGGGGGGTTGCAGCGAGCCAAGATCACACCATTGCACTCCAGCTTGGGTGATGGAGCAATACTCTGTCAAAAAAAAAAAAAGGCCAAGCGCGGTGGCTCACACCTGTAATCCCAGCACTTTGGGAGGCCGAGGCGGGCGGATCACGAGGTCAGGAGATCGAGACCATTCTGGCTAACACCGTGAAACCCCGTCTCTACCAAAAATACAAAAAATTAGCCGGGCGTGGTGGTGCACGCCTGTAGTCCCAGCTACTCGGAGGCTGAGGCAGGAGAATGGCGTGAACCCAAAAGGCAGAGCTTGCAGTGAGCTGAGATCGTGCCACTGCACTCCAGCCTGGGCGACAAAGCGAGACTCCGTCTCAGAAAAAAAAAAAAAAAAAAAAAAGCACAGTGTTGGGTACTGAAAGGGCTGAGGGGGCACATTCGGCTAGTGTGACAAACCACTGGGTTACTGAGAAGTGGGTTGTCCACAGCCTCTAAATCCCCGGGGTTTCAAATGCAGTGTGTAAAACCTGTTAAACTGAAAAATCCTATGCCCTGTGCCCAGAGATTCTGATTTAGTAGGTCTAGGGTGGGACCTTGCATTCTGCATTTTTTAGCAAGCATCATGGCTAATTCTGATGCAAGTAGCCATCCTTCCACGTGGAGAGACTCCACAGGGGTGATGGCTGTAGCTTATAGGCATGGGAATCAGCTGGATCCCAGCAACTGCTGCTCTCTTCCCAGCCAGAACTTTCCTGGAATGCACATTTCAGGAAATTACTTGTATATGTATTTTTTAAAAATTGTGTTTTCCCTTTGGTTATAAAGCTAATGTAAGGCTGGGTGCGGTGGCTCATGCCTGTAATCCCAGCACTTTGGGAGGCCAGGGTGAGTGCATCACGTGAGGTTGGGAGTTCGAGACTAGCCTGACCAACATGGAGAAACCCTGTCTCTACTAAAAATACAAAAATACCTGGGTGTCATGGCACATGCCTGTAATCCCAGCTACTCGGGAGGCTGAGGCAGGACAATCACTTGAACCCAGGAGGCAGAGGTTGCGGTGAGCTGAGATCATGCCACTGCACAACAGCCTGGGCAACAAGAGCGAAACTTCGTCTAAAAAAAAAAAAAAAAGAGGAAAAAAAAAACAAAAAACGCCAAGTGAAAGTAAAGACACAGCCACATGGAGAGAAAGCCATGTGCAGAAGTTGCCGTGATGCAGCTGGAAGCCAAGGGATGCCAAGAGTTGCCAGGTCCCTCCAGGAACAGGTGAGGAAAGCAGTAGGAGCCCTGCTGCCACCTGGACTTCAGACTTCTAGACTCCAGAACTGTGAGAAAATGAACTGCTGTATTTTGTCTGGTGCTTTGTTGTGCAATCCTAGGAAACTGGCATGGTGTCAGTTGAGCCCGAAGACCTAAGGTACAAAGGACAGTTCTTGCTCTCTCTCAGAAGGGCATCCAGTCTAGCCTGCTAATCTGCCCCTGGGAACATTTCTTGCTTCTGGTCACAGGAGCAAGAGCCCAGTAAGGGCCCGTCAGGGGCCTGTCATCCATTAGGGCAGGGTCTGGTTTAGTGCTTTCTTCAGGGCCACATCTCACGTGGTAAGAGGAACACACAAAAAATCAACTTAGCATTTTTCTTCAAACTCTTGGATTTTGGCCAGCCACAGTGGTCTGTAATCCCAGCATTTTGGGAGGCTGAGGCAGGCAGATCACTTGAGGCCAGGAGTCCAAGACCAACCCGGCCACCATGTTGAAACCCCGTCTCTACTAAAAATACAAAAATTAGCTGAGGGTGGTGGCACATGCCTGTCATCCCAGCTACACGGAAGGCTGGGGCATGAGAATCACTTGAACCCAGGCGGCAGAAGTTGCAGCTGCAGTGAGACAAGATCGTGCCACTGCACTCCAGCCTGGGTGACAGAGCGAGACCCTGTCTCAAAAAAAAAAAAAAAAACAAAAAAACAAAAGAGAGAGGAAAAAGCTCTTGAATTTAACAAAATGGAATAAGTGTTTATTAGGCTCTTTCAATACCTCCTGGATTAAAGCCTCATTCAGCACCTCACACTTTGTCACTGATCAGGCCTCAGAGGGATTCACCATCAGGGCCTCTCAGGCCCTAAGCTCCTGACCGTCAGGCTGGGAGGCTGAGCTACTGTTACATTCCTGACTACTCCGAGATCGGTCTTTTCCCTCGTGGCTTCTGAAAAGTTGCCCTCTCAGGTTGATCGTCTTGATCTTGAACAGAACCAGACCTCAAGAACCCCATGTGCATATTATACACTTGAGGAAGTTGTTACCTCAAGAGTTACAAAGTCTAAAACATTTTCAGCCATCCTTTACCAAGTGTCCACTGGGTGCCACTTACTTCCTCATGTCCTCACAAGAGCCCTACAAGGTAGGCTGTGATATAATAAGAAACATATATTTGGTCTCTGCTCCCAATTCCTGGCCCAGAGCTCCTAAAACCCTTGTAATTTTCTGAACAATAGAGGTTCTAAGTGCATCTTTTGTACTAATATTTTATCTTTGGCACAGGTTTCTGACACAGAGCTCCCAATCCCTTGGCATTTCCCGGGTGACAGGAGCATCTTTTGTTCTAAGGAAGTGACTCTCGGTGGACTCCTGGATGGGGGCTGGTCACCAGAAAGACCAAGCCATGGTTAGAATCCTGGATCTTTCAGCCCCACCCCTCATTCCCTGAAGACGGGAGAAGGGCTGGAAATAGAGTTAATAATTGATCATGTCTATGTGATGAAGCTTCCATCAAAGCCCCTGAACTATGGGTGTGTGGAGAGCTTGTGCACTGCTGAGTACACGGAGGGTGGTGCCCCTCAGAGGACAAGGATGCTGTGTCCCTTCCCCCATTCCTTGCACTCTGCATCGCTCCCGTCTGGTGGTTCCTCTGTATCATTTGTAATATTGTTATAATAAACTGGTAAATGTACTTAAAGTGCTTTCCTGAATTCTGTGAGCCACTCTAGCAAATAATCAAACCTGAAAAAGGGGTGATGAGAACCTCCGATTCATAGCAAATAGGTCAGAAGATCCAGAAGCCCAGATCTGTGCCTGGCATCTGAACAGGGGGGCTGAGCCTGAAACCCATGGGATCTGACTCTTAACTCCAGGTAAATGGTATCAGAATTGAATTAAACTCTATACATTCAGCTGGTGTTGGAGAATTAGTTGTTGGGGGAAAACTTCAACCGCCGACATTTGATCACAGAAGTATCCTGTTGGGTGTAAACAGAGAGAAAAGAAGTCTATTTTTTCCTTTACATAAGTACAATAATCTCTATTTTACAATTTTTAAAACTGAGGACCAGAAATGCCAGCAGGCAGCCCAAGGTAGCAGAGCTCGTACGTGGCAGAGCCAGAAGCAGAGTCAAGTCTTTTTCACACCGAGTGTCTGGCTGTTTGTTCTGTTAGGTAGTCAAGAATGGCTTAGAGGATCAGTGGAAGGCAGCTTGTCAGTAGAGTGATAAATGCTAACAAGGGATGCCAGATGTTTTGAGAATTTATGCCAAACCTTTTCAGGCAGATGTTCCCAGTTCCACTCAGTTTCATCTCCACCTTTTCTGGCATCTGGAGTAATAAGGAATTTTGCCATCACATGGCCCCTGAAAATAAGCTAAACCCTGCTAACTCACCTCCTGATTTTTGTATCTCAATTTCAATAAATCTATGGCCAAAATGTTGCAAGGAAAGTGAGCCCTCTAAATATATTTTTAAAATCTTTTTTTTTTTTTTTTTTTATTTGGCTGGTTTTTTTTTTTTTTTTTTTTTTTTTTTTGAGATGGAGTCTCACTCTGTCACCCAGGCTGGAGTGCAGTCACGCGACCTCGGTTCACTGGAAACTCTGCCTCCCGAGTTCAAGTGATTCTCTTGCCTCAGCCTCCTGAGTAGCTGGGATTATAGGCACGTGCCACCACAACTAGCTAGTTTTTTGTATTTTTAGTAGAGATGGGGGTTTCACCACGTTGGTCAGGCTGCTCTCGAACTCCTGACCTCATGATCCACCCGCCTCAGCCTCCCAAAGTGCTGGGATTACAGGTGTGAGCCACCATGCCCAGCCAAAGAACCTTATATTTAATGGTGTCTTCATGTTTTATGTTGCTATAACAGAATATCTCAGACTGGGTAATTTATAAAGAATAGAGATTTATTTCTGGAGGCTAGGAAGTCCAAGTTTGAGGTTCCCACATCTGTTGAGGGCCTTTTTGTGGTGTCTACTATGGCTGAAGCTCTAAAAGCAAGAGAGTAAGGTAAGGAGGCGGAAGTGGTGTGGGGAGAGGGAGAAGGGGAGAAGGGAAGGGGGCTGGACTCATCCTTTCATCGGGAACCTGCTTCCACAGTAGCAAACTCACTCCCTCAATAACAGCATTAATCTATTCATGGGATCTCTACCTAATCATCTCTTAAAGTTTCCACCTTTCAACACTGTTGGATTGGAGATTAAATTAAATTTCATTTTTCTTTTTTCTGTTTCTTTTTCTTTTTCTTTGAGACAGAGTCTGACTCTGTTGCCCAGGCTGGAGTGCAGTGTCACAATCTTGGCTCACTGCAACCTCCGCCTCCTGGGTTCAAGCGATTCTCCTGCCTCAGCCTCCCGAGTAGCTGGGACTACAGGCATACACCACCACACCCAGCTAATTTTTGTATCTTTAGTAGAGATGGGGTTTCACCATATTAGTCAGGCTGGTCTTGAACTCCTGACCTCGTGATTTGCCCACCTCGGCCTCCCAAAGTGCTGGGATTACAGGCATGAGCCACCGCATCTGGCCAATTAAATTTCTAACACATGAACTTTGGGGGACACATCCAAACCACAGCAAATTGCTCTTTGGAAAAAGTTTTGTGAAGAGAAGCAGCCTCTAATTTATTTTTAAATATGACATGCTAGCTTTAGTGAGGTTCACCTGTGTTCCTGAGTATGGGTTTATGCACAACAGGCTAGCTTTAGTGAGGTACACTTATATCCCCTTGACCCTCAGTCCTGGTTCCAACTGCTAGGTTAGGAGCTAAGGCTCTTCCTGCTGAACAGTTGCTGTGGGTCAAGCAGAATGATGTTCCCAGGCCAAAAAGCCTGGGCTGAATTCCCAGGCAAAGAGAAGAGAGGCAGAAATCCTCAACAAAATACTAGCAAACTGAAGTCAACAACACATCAAAAAGATCATTCATTATGACCAAGTGGAATTTATCTCAGGGATGCAAGGATGGTTCAACATATGCAAATAAATCACTGTGACGCATCATATCAACAGAATGAAGGACAAAAACCATATGACTATTTCAATTGATACTGAAAAAGCATTTGGTAAAATTCAGTGTCCTTTCATGATTTAAAAAAAAAAAAGAATCCTCAAAAAACTGGGCATAGAAGGAACATACCTCAACACAATAAAAGCCATATATGACAGACCCACAGCTAGTATCATACTGAATGAGGGGAATCTGAAAGGCTTTCTTCTGAGGTCTGGAACACAATAAGAATGCCCACTTTCGCCACTGTGATTCAACATAGTACTGGAAGTCCTAGCTAGAGCAACCAGACAAGAGAAAGAAATAAAGGACATCAAATTGGAAAGAAAGAAGTCAAATTATCCTTGTTTGCAGATGAAATGATGTTATATTTGGAAAAACCCAAAGAATCCAGCAAAAAAATATTTGAACTGATAAATTCAGTAAAGTTTTAGGATACAAAATTCAACATACAAAGATCAGTAACATTTGTATATACCAACAGTGAACAATATGAAAAAGAAATCAAGAAAGTGATCCCACTTAAAATAGCTGCAAATAAAATAATATTTTAAACTTAACCAAAGAAATGAAAGATCTCTACAGTGAAAGCTATAAAACATTGATGCAATAAATTGGAGAGGGCAGGCTGGGCACAGTGGCTCACGTCTGTAATCCCAGCACTTTGGAGGCTGAGGTGGGTGGACCACCTGAGGTCAGGAGTTCGAGATTAGCGTGGGCAACATGGTGAAAGCCTGTCTCTACTAAAAATACAAAACTAGCCAGGTGTCATGGTACATGCCTGTAATCCCAGCTAATCTGGAGGCTGAGGCAGGAGAATTGCTTGAACCTGGGAGGCGGAGGATGTGGTGAGCCGAGATTGCACCATTGTACTCCAGTCTGAGCAACAAGAGTCAATCTGCATCTCACGAAAACAACAACAACAACAACAACAAAAAGAAATTGGAGCAGACCCCAAAAAATGGAAAGATATTCCATGTTCATGGATTGGAAGAATCAATATTGTTAAAATATCCATACTATCCAAAGCAATCTATAGATCCAATGCAATCCCTATCAAAATACCAATGATGGCCGGGTGCAGTGACTCACAACTGTAATCCCAGCACTTTGGGAGGCCAAGGCAGGTGGATCACTTGAGCCAAGGAATTCGAGACCAGCCTGGGCAACATGGCACAACTCCATCTCTACAAGAAATATCAAAATTAGTCAGGCATGTAGCACACACCTATAGTGCCAGTATTTGGGAGGCTGAGATGGGAGGATCACTTAAGCCTGGGAGATGGAGGTTGCATTGAGCCAAGGTCATGCCGCTGCACTCCAGCTTGAGTGACACAGCAAGACCTCTGTCTCAAGACAAAACAAAACCACAAGAAAAAAATCAGTGACATTCTTCACAGAAATAGAAAAAATAATCCTAAAAGTTATATGGAACCACAAACGACCCAGAAGAGCTAAAGTCATCACAAGCAAAAAGAATAAAACTGGAGGAATCACATTACTTGACTTCAAATTATACTACAGAGCTATAGTAACCAAAATAGGCACAGAACTGGCATAAAAATAAACACATAGACCAATGGAACAGAATGGAGAATCCAGAAACAAATCCATACACCTACGGTGAACTCATTTTTTATAAAAGTGCCAAGAACATACATTGGGGAAAGGACAGTCTCTTCAATAAATGGTGCTGGGAAAACAATATCCACACGCAGAAGAATGAAACTGACCCCTACCTCACCATATATAAAAATCAAATCAAAATGGAATAAATACTTAAATCTAAGACTTAAATAAAGGAAAACAGTGGGGCAACTCTCCAGGACATTGGTCTGGGCAAAGATTTCCTGAGCAAATACCCCAAAAGCACAGGCAAACAAAGGGAAAATGGATAAATGAGATCACATCAAGTTAAAAAGCTTCTGCATAGCAAACACAATAATCAACAAAGTGAAGATACAACCCACCGAATGGAAGAAAATATCTGCAAACTACCCATCTGACAAGAAATTAATAATCAAAATATATAAGTAGCTCAAACAACTCAAAGGGAAAAATATCTAATAATCCAATTTTTAAAATGCAGAAAATATCTGAATAAAAGTTTCTGAAGAGAGGACATACAAATGGCAAAGAGATATATAAAAAGGTGCTCAACATCATTGACCATCAGAGAAATGCAAATCAAAACTACAATGAGTTGTCATCTCAATCCAGTTAAAATGGTTTTTTTCAAAAGATGGGCAATAATTAATGCTGGCGAAGATGTGGAGAAAAGGGAGCCCTCATACACTTTTGGTAGGAATGAAAACTAATATAGCCACTATGGAGAACAGCATGGAAGTTCCTCAAAAAACTAAAAATAGAACTACCATATGATCCAGCAATTCCACTACTAGGTATATCGAAAGAGATATCTGCACTCTTATGTTTAAAATTCACAACAGCCAAGATGTGGAAGCAACCTAAATGTCCACCAATAGATGTATGGATAAAGAAAATGTGGTACATATGGGCCAGGCACGGCCCAGCACTTTGGGAGGCCAAGGTGGGTGGATCTCAAGGTCAGGAGTTCAAGATGAGCCTGGCCAAGATGGTGAAATACAAAAATTACTAAAATCATCTCTACTAAAAATACAAAAATTAGCTGGGCATGGTGGCAGGCACCTCTAATCCCAGCTACTTGGGAGGCTGAGGCAGGAAAATCGCTTGAACCGGGTGGGCGGAGGTTGCAGTGAGCGGAGATCACCCACTGCACTCCAGCCTGGGCAACATAGTGAGACTCTGTCTCAAAAAAAAAAAAAAGAAGAAAAGAAAAGGTGGTACATATATACAATGGAGTACTATTTAGCCATGAAAAAGATTTTGCAATGACATGGATGGAACTGGAGAACATTATGTTAAGTAAAACAAGCCAGGCACAGAAAGATAAATTTCACATGTTCTCACTAATTTTTGGGAGCTAAAAATTAAAACAAATTACCTGCAAGGTGGCTCACTCCTGTAATCCTAGCACTTTGGGAGGCTGAGGCAGACAGATCACCTGAGGTCAGGAGATCAAGACCAGTCAGGCCAGCATGGTGAACCCTGTCTCTACTAATAATACAAAAATTACCTAGGCGTGGTGGCACATGCCTGTAATCCCAGCTACTCAGGAGGCTGAGGCAGGAGAATCGCTTGAACCCAGGGGCAGAGGTTGCAGTGAGCCAAGATTGTGTCACTGCACTCCAGCCTGGGCAACAGAGCAAGACTCTGTCTCCGGGGGAAAAAAAAAAAAAAAAAGATTAAAACAATTGAACTCATGAAGACAGACAGTAGAAGAGTAGAAGGATGGTTACTAGAAGGGTAGGTGGGCCAGGGAAAAGGGAGTGAGGATGGTTAATGGATACAAAAATGTAGTTACACAGAAAGAATAAAATCTAGTATTTGAGAGTATTTGATAGCCCAACAGGATGACTACAGTCAGTAATAATTTATCATACATATACAAATAACTAAAAGAAGGCCGGATGTGGTGGCTCACACCTGTAATCCCAGCACTTTGGGAGGCCGTGGCAGGCCGATCACTTGAGGTTAGGAGTTTGAGATCAGCCTGGCCAACATGCAGAAACCCTATCTCTACTAAAAATACGAAAAATGGGAGACCGAGGCTGGCAGATCACAGTCAAGAGATCAGGAACATCCTGGCCAACATGGTGAAACCTGTCTCTACTAAACAAACAAAAAAAAAAAAAATTTAGCTGGGCGTGGTGGTGCACACCTGTAGCCCCAGCTAGTCAGGAGGCTGAGGCAGGAAAATTACTTGAACCCAGAAGACAGAGGCTGCAGTGAGACAAGATCATGCCACTGCACTCCAGCCTCGGCGACAGAGAGACTCTGTCTCAAACAAAACAAAACAAACAAACAAACAAAAACTACTAAAAGAGTAAGATTGGAATATTTGTAACACAGAACGGATAAATGCTTGAGGTGATGGATACTTCACTTACTCTGATATGATTATTATGCATTGTATGTTTATACCAAAATAGCTCATGTACCCCATAAATATACTCACCTGCTATGTACCCATAAATTTAAAAAAATCTAGAAAATGATAAAATCTAAAATCTAAGCTAATTTATATCTGAATTAAGAAAAATTATTTTTCCTTAAAAAGAAAAAGTGCAGATAGGGTCAAAACCCAAGATGAGGCTTTCTTGAAAGCAGAGACAGCACACAGGAGGCCCCATTAGACACAAAGGAAGCCTATGAGGCCAAACGTGGGGGCAGAAGAGAGCGGAGTCCACAGCTCATTTGCTTCCCTGGGAGTTCCACTAAGGAGGGGCAAGGATGAAGTGCTTGCCTCCCAGTGGGCCGCTGGGTGGAGAGGAAAGCTGAATACAGCAAAGGCTCTCAAAGCAGGCAAAGCATAGTAAAGGCTGTAGTGGAAGTGCCTAGGGTCAAGTGAACTCAGAGAGAAAAGCTTCATGAAGGTGGCAGTCCAGCTGGGCCCAAGCCAAAAGCATAAGTAATCAGGATTAGAAACAGTGGAGGAATCAATTCCTACTAAGACAGTTTGGGTTCTCAGCCTGAAGGAAAATGTGGAAGTTGGAGGTTGTGGAGTTTGTGGCTTAAGCCACAGCCCCCTCCCACACCTTGACCTTAGCTCCCAGGATACCCGCCCCTCACTGGGCCAGGCCACGGACTTCCCGAAGGGCAACCACATAAAGCACAGGACCTTCCACCACTCACATTTTCCAAACCTATCCCTGGCCACTATTTCTTCCCTCTGATGTTACAGGACTCCGCATCTTGTCCTACCTCAGCAAAATTAGACCTCTTGGTTTCCTAAGAGCTGTCAGTTTTAACTCTTTTCTGCAGGCACCTGGAGCACAGGGCTTCCCAGAAGTCTGATTCAATGCTATTTTGAGCTGGGTTAGATTGGCAGAAATGAACCACCCACCTTTGGAAAAGTCACACTTGGGAAAAGGCTGCCCCAGCAGAGGTGGACTGGGAGCTCTTTCTCAGCATGAGTTTGAATGGGGGTCACATGGAGAAGGAGACGCTCACATGGTTCCTGCAAAGCTGTGTTGACAAACAGCTGGGGACAGATCCAGACCGGTTCTGTTCACCCAGCTGTTACGCCGCTTCTGCCTGCAAGATGAGACAGACACCTCCCCTCCCCAGGGTGGCATCATTTATTGAGCCATGGCTTTAGAAAGGACAAGTTTAAATCCCGGAAAGAGGCTGAGCATGAATTCCAGCTGGAGGCCCATCAATGACAGCCCTGTCTTGCTATCCTGGGGGGCATGGCATGGGTGGGCGGGGTGTGATGGGGTGGAGGGAAGGAAATCCAAGCACCTGTGGATGCTTGCTGCCTTACTCTGTCCTCCTGGCTCTACCTCACCCTTCCTTCCTCCCTGACGTGATCAGGGAAATCTGCGGGGTTAAAGAAGCTTCCTGAAGCCACTTAGTCCCCTGCAGGTAGATGCTTTTTTAAGGGTCTCTTGCTCACTTTGAGCATTCTAGAACCACAGATGCAGCCTCTCAGACCAACTCAGGGGCAGACCATAGCGCCCAGCCTTGTTACAGCGAGGAAGGTGACTCCCAGTGGACTGGGGCTCTTGAATTCCTTTACTCTCGGACATACATCCTTCCAACCCCATCCCACGATGGTGACAGGGTCTGTGATCAAGGGAGGGGGTCAGGTTAGGTCAGTGCAGTTCTTCAAGTCGGACCCCAAGCAGGTAGCACCAGCCCCCAAGAGTAGGGCTCAGCCAGAGTTGCTCCCATCAAAGGGAACTGGGTGGGGTCCTGTTATCCAAACACAAATGTCTTCTGGGACCCTGGGACCCAGGGTGTCCAAAGGTGGTTCTTTTCCTCCCTCAGAAACTTGGCCCACGGCCTTTCCCAGCAAGTGCCTCCCCCTTCTCCCGCCCTCGGGTTCCTTTCCCAGGCCACCCTGGGGCGGGCCCAGCCACCCACTCAGTGAGGGCTTCAGCACGTGGCTGGGGGGGGGGGCGGGGCGGGTTTCCTCTCCGCCCCGGCAGCTCTGCAGAGGGTGGTTTTCGCCCTCTCTTCTTCCCCATCCCCCGTGACTTCTTGTAAAAGGCTCCGGCGCCCCCACCCACCTCCGCCCTCCCGCGGCTGCCAGACCTGTGCCTGCCCCCGCCTCCC
>NW_012102588.1:2373968-2431097 GCF_000951045.1 Mandrillus leucophaeus
TGGGCTGACGGCTGGCGACTGAAGGAGGGACCAAGTCTCCCACCCGCAGCAGCCGGTGGCCGCTTCCGAAGCCTGCCCCCTTCCACTGCCAAGCAGCGCCCCGCGGGCTCCCAGCCAGCGAGCCCGAAGCGCCCCCGCCCCGTGTCGCTCGCGCTGCGTTATCGGGAGAAGGCGGTTCGTGGGTACCAGCGCGGGCCTCGGTGACACCCGAGGTCGCTGGGGTCTTCCTCCTCCCCTTAAGACTCTGGGTCTGTCAGTGGGAAGAGCTTTCATTTCCCAACGCACTCTATGCCGACCCTCTCCGGGGGAGGCTCCACTGGCACTGTAGACACCACGTGCTGGGTAAAAAGGCCTGGTCCCAGCGCTTCCCTGTCACTGACTGCTAACCACAAGTCCCCGTGGCACTCAGGAAATGCGGAAGGGGGGCTGGAGAACTATCAGGAAGGGGTGTGGGCAGAGAGGAGGCTTCCACCCTGTCTTGGAACAGGGACACAGTCCATGGCATTCAAGAGAGGTGGGAGGCTCCTCTGTGCACGGTGCCTTCCGCCCCCGGGACAGGTGGAGGAAGGGATTTGACCGTTCCTCACCCTCCCTGCATTTATACTCAGGGCACACCTTGGGCAGTGCGGCAGGAGGGCGCTGTGGAGTACAGGTACATGCAGAAGCCGTGGCGAGGGCTTCCTGGTGGAGCTGGCAGTAGGGCAGGGACCTTGAAGAGGAATGATTTGAACAGATCGGAAAAGACATTCCAGACAGAAACAAATGCCTGAAACCCAAACCGAGAAGCAGGAAAGAGCAGATTGCGTTCTGGGAATGACAGGAAGTCCAGTTTGACTAGAAGACCTGAGGCTCAGAGGTGCATCACAGCCCAAATGCAGACCACAGAGGCAGACAGAGTGGCCCAGGAGGACCGAGGACCTGAAGTCACGGGGTTCCGCCCACTGCCCCCCGGGAACCGAGTCATGCCAGTTCCCAGACAGATGAATTCCTTCCAAGAATTCCACAGTCCTGCTCAGTCCTAGCCGCCAAGCCTCCTGGCCTTGGATGGCTGCTGTCTAATGCAGATCCTCTTTCGTCCAGATTTCAAATATTTTTCCTATCCTGTCCTTTGATCACTAACGTTTATGTTGAGCTACATCAGCATGCCTCAATCCTGACAGCACTCTGGAATTATCTAGGGGTGCTTTAAAAAACAAAACTGTTGATGCATGACCCTCCTCCAGGAAATCTGATTTTATTGGTCTGGGGTGGGGTCCAGGCATCAGCAGACTTTTAATGAGCAGTTAGAGAGGAGAACCACTGACGGAGATGGTCACGAGGGAGTGTCCAGGTCAGATCGCCACAGAAGAGCACAGACTCCTGGCCTTCAGACCCAACTGGGACAAACCCCGAGAACAGCCTTGGCAGACCTCCAGGGGCAGCTGGACTCCCTGAGGCTGGATGTTGCAGTCTCTCCCAGGCATCCACTCTGCAGCTGAGGCCAAAGTTTCCAACGGGAAGGGAGGGTGAGACTTCAATTTGTTTCCCAAGAGCCAGCTGACCTTTGAAGCTAGTGATAACCACCACGAACCTCACTGGTGGGAGAACGAGGCACTGCAGCCAGTTCCCATCAACCCCACATCCCTGCAATGGCCCCCAAGGCAGACGTGGCACCATCCCCTGCAACGCTGGGCCTCAGAGGTGGAGGAAGCCCAGCCATGGCCAGATGGGAGATCTGGGGAACAGGTCCTCTGCTTTCTGGGAAAATAGAGGTGATCATTCCTGGCCCCAAAGGTTCTTTTTGGGAGTCTTGAGATAAATCCTCTATTAGCGCTCAGCATGGGGAGAATTTTCAGTGACTGTTCCCTTCCTCCTGTTTTGCTAGTAACTCTTTTCACAAATTTAGGAGTCTCCCAGTCTGGGCCTTGCCACTTCTCACTCAGCATCTGACCATCCCCACCTCCTGGATCTACAGGATTCACAGAGGAGGACCCGGGAGAGGGAAGGTCAGGCTGGGGAACTTGGCACTTGGCCTCCCTGCCGCCAGGGAAAGGACATCGGTTACCAAAGAGGTGACCAGCTGTCCTTTTCCAAGACTGAAAAGCAGAAGTACGGCCCTGAGCCGAGAGGGTCTAAGGGAACAACAGGAAGAATTTCCTGACAAAGGACAATGTTGCCTAAAGCACTCATGAAGCTATGTGAAAACAGGAGACTCCAGAGGACCAGACCCTTCTCCACCATGCAGTGTTTTTCCCATATGACAGGTGAGAAAACTGAGGCTGAGAGACATGTAATAACTTGCTGAAGCAGCAACCAGGACGCCATATAGCTGAAATCTGAAGATCAGCAGTTAAAAGTGGTAGGGCAAGCCCTCCCTGACTTTCAGCTCTAAGAACCTAGGATTGTATGTTTTTCTGTTTAAGCCTCCGAATCAGAGTCCTACAAAAGCCACGCCTAATCCTGGGGGTGTGGGCTTTAAACCCAGGGAGAAAGCATGTCATTGGAATACTTCTGCACCTTTCTCCTTTTGAATCCCACCAAGGAAAGAAAATTCTGTGACGTGTACCCAGTATTTATTGGAGGGTATTTCCTAGCAAGAAAATGAAGGCGATTGGCCGGGCACGGTGGCTCATGTCTGTAATCCCAGCACTTTGGGAGGCCGAGGCAGGCAGATCACCTGAGGTCGGGAGTTCCAGATCAGCCTGACCAACATGGAGAAACCCCGTCTCTACTAAAAATACAAAATTAGCCGGCGTGGTGGCGCATGCCTGTAATTCCAGCTACTCCGGAGGGTGAGACAGGAGAATCGCTTGAACTCGGGAGGCAGAGGTTGCAGTCAGCTGAGATTGAGCCATTGCACTCCAGCCTGGGCAACAGAGTAAGACTCTGTCTCAAAAAAAAAAAAAGAAAAAGAAAAAAAAGAAAAGAAAGGAAAAAGAAAAGAAAATATGGTACATATATACAATGGAACACTGTTTAGCCGTCAAAGAAAGAAAAGAAAGAAAGAAAGAAAATGAAGGCGATTGTCAACAGCCTCTGGAAATACAGAGGAGGGTCCAGAAGATGGCCCCTTCTTAGATGGCGGGCTGGACAGTGCTGCTCCCTCTCAGGCACTGGCGGCAGAAAGACAAAGCCTGGTAATTCTGTTCTTGGGATTCTCCCTGGCACCTCTCCTTGTAGGTCACAAGCTTCCTGATGCGAGAGTCCGTGGGACTACTAGAAGGAAAGATACTCCTCCCATTTTACAGATCAGGAAACTTGAGGCCGGAGAGAAACACCACCGGGATTGAACTGTGAATGGATCTGACTCCAATCCACAAATCCTTTACCTGGTCTCGAAAAGGGGCCCTGGCAACCTACTGTGGACCAGAGGGGAACCCGCCTGCCGTCCCAGGCCGGACTCTCCCCGCTACGGGACGGCCCGGGTGCTGCAGGACAAGGAGCGGAAGGAACCGGTTCGGCGCGCACTCGCGGAGGCCCAGGCAGGATTTGAGCGCCGGGGAGGCGCTCATTTCCCTTCCCCCGCCCCTGGGAACGCGGCGCTGGGGGCGGAGCCCGGCCGCTGCCCGCTCCAACCGCCTCGACCGCCAGGTGCCCCGAAGCGAGGCCTCCCTTCCCACCCCCGCGCCTGTTCCCGGCTCAGCCTGAGCCGCGGCGGTCACGTCTCCCCATCCGGCCCCAAAGTACGAGCCAGCCGCGGCCGCGCCGACCCTGCGCGGGGTGGGAGAGCGCGGGGAGGGCGGGGCAAGGAGGTGAGGGGTGGGCGGGTTGCCCGGGCCCCGCCCGTTGCGTCCGGGTCGGCCGGGGAGAGGCGCGGACTAGGTGCAGCGCAGCAGCCACCGCCCCTGCCGGGCGCTCGGCTAGCGGGGGCAGGGCGGGGAGAGGCCCGGCCGGGGAAGCCGCGAGGCCGCGCCTCCAGGGCGGCGGGCGGGCGGGTGTTGCTGGGGAGAAAAGCGCGGCACGGCCCCGCGCGAGCCCCGCGGGCACAGCGCTCTCTGCTGGTGTGGGCTGAGAACTGCATGGAGACCGCGCCCGGACCTAAGGCGAAAAGCGGGCGGGAGGGGCGGGAGGGGCTGGGCGCCGGCCCGCAGGAGACTAACTAAAGACCATCATCCACTTAAAAAAACCTAATTCGAATCGGAACATCACTGTGTACCCTGTGAATATGTCTAATTACCATTCGTCAATTTTAAAAAATTGTTTAATATATTAAAATAAGCAAAGAAAAACCTAATTCAATAATGAGTCATAGATGTTGCAGGTTTGAAATGTGGAGAAGGAAAAAAGAAAGTACTTTTATCTAGAAAGCACTTAGAATATTCGTGTCTGTTTTTCCAGGGCTTCCTATCTGCAAGTCTATGCATGTATGCATTCTTTAGAGAATAAAAAAGGCCAGTGGTGACTCATGCTACTCAAGAGACTGAGACGAGAGGATCGAGGGTATCTCTTGAGCCCAGGAGTTCAAGGTTGCAGTGAGCTATGATGACACCACTGCACTCCAGCCTGGGTGACAGAGCAGGGCCTTATCTCCAAATAAATAAATAAATAATACAATATTGTCAGCTTTGTGAGTGCAGAGGCCTTATTTTG
The DNA here is from genome assembly GCF_000951045.1 of Mandrillus leucophaeus. Classification (NCBI taxonomy): domain Eukaryota; kingdom Metazoa; phylum Chordata; class Mammalia; order Primates; family Cercopithecidae; genus Mandrillus; species Mandrillus leucophaeus. The sequence continues at coordinate 2,378,538 of NW_012102588.1, forward strand.
TTCACTGCTCTATCCTCAGTGCCTGGAACACTGATAGTTGTCTGGGAGCTCAAAAACCATTTGCTGTTCCTACCACAATGGAATCATGCTTTACACAGTGGTGACCATCATTTTTAGCATACTTAAATGTGCTAGTATGATGCCCTGACCCCCTCGGTGAGAGTATGTGAGAGATGGATAGTTCACTGGCCTCTTTTTTTTTTTTTTTGAGATGGAATTTCACTCTTGTTGCCCAGGCTGGAGTGCAAAGGCGCCATCTCGGCTCACTGCAACCTCTGCTCCTGGGTTCAAGCGATTCTCCTGCCTCAGTCTCCCGAGTAGCTGGAATTACAGGCATGTGCCACCACACCTGGCTAATTTTGTATTTTCAGTAGAGATGGGGTTTCTCCATGTTAGTCAGGCTGGTCTCGAACTCCCGACCTCAGGTGATCTGCCTGCCTTGGCCTCCCAAAGTGCTGGGATTACAGCCTGGCCCCACTGGCCTCTTTAACAAGAATCTGGAGGCCAGATGTGTTTGGAATTTAGAATTATTCACAGTGCACATATAAGGTGACTCTCCACCGTGCTCAGTCCCATCGCATGTTCTGTAGCACCATGTTTTGCTCCTTCAAAGGTGACTCCTGTAGTCTCACAAAGTTTTGTTAATCCCATCCATGCCTGTCTCCCTCAGGAAACTGCCCTGTCTGATTTGCTCACGGTACTACTCTCAGCATAGAGTGGGTGCTCTATGAATATATGTTGGATGAACGAATGAATGAATGGATGGATGATGAATACTGTATCCTGTTTGCCTCCCCTGGAGTCATGTGTGGAGTTCTGGTCATCCCATCTCAGGACAAGCCCCAGAGAACTAGAATCATAGAAAGGGGGAGGTGTTAGTTTGCCCATCCAACAGAGCATCTGTTATGTGCCAGGCTGTGTGCTAGGCTGTGGGAAATCTAAAAAAGATGCAGGCTGGGCGTGGTGGCTCATGCCTGTAATCCCAGCAGGCCAAGGTGAGTGGATCAGTTGAGGTCAGGAGTTTAAGACCAGCCTGGACAACATGGCAAAACTCCATCTCTACTAAAAAAAAAAAAAAAAAGCCAGGTGTGGTGGTGGGAGCCTGTAATCCCAGCTACTTGGGAGACTGAGGCAGGTGAATCACTTAAAACTCATAGGCAGAGGTTGCAGTGAGCTGAGATCTCGCCACTGTACTCCAGCCTGGGAGACAGAGTGAGACTCCATCTCAAATAAGTGAATAAATAAATAAATATTTAAAAATAAAAAAGATGCAGCCTGTGTCCTCAGGAGCTACCAAAATATAGCAAACTGAAAAGACCTGTCAGCAGGGTCGAAACAGGGAGCAGGGGGCGTTCTCAAGGGTGTGGACAGGGTGTAGGATAGCCAGGGGATGGTCCAGTTTCCTGCGAAGCAAAGGGGAAAGGCAAGAGGAGGGAGCAATTAACCAGACCTAGAGAGAGACAGAGGGCGAGCTAGGTGCAGGGCCCCTTTGAGGGCTCCAGCCTCTGCTGGGAGATTCAGCCCGCCAGAGACAACTGGACAGGAAATGAGCCCAGGAAGGACTGCCCTGACCCCGCTGTCCTCCCCCAGGCTTCTCCACCCCACTTTGCTTGACCACAAAGCAAAGAGGCAGGGGAAGCATTGAGGCAGTCCACAAACATCAGCCTCCAGGTGCAGAGCAGGGTGGATAGTGGGTGGCAGGACAGCTGGAAGCTATCCAGCACCGAGAATGAGGCTGTGATAGCCAACAGGAACAGGAAGGGATGTGATCATAGTCACAGATACCATGACCACAGGCTTGGCCTGGATTGGGTTTGGGCTGGCAGAGAGAAGTCAGAAGCATATGACCGTTCCAGAGGGAGTGTCATCAAATTAAGTAAAGTTGGGGCCAAAGCACAAAATATTCTAATGTCAAAGCTCAGTGTAAGACAAAGAAAAGGAAGTGCCACCTCACCCAGCCTCTCCAAATGGAGGACTGTGCCAAGGGGTGATACCTCATGGGAAAATTCACCTGCAAATGGGGATGATAAATACACACACACACACACACACACACACACACCCCCAGGTATCTTAGAAAGGTGGAGGACAAAGATGCAATGTCTCACATTGGTGAATCAGTGAATCCCTATCTTAAGTGTAAATCAGAAAGCTTCTTGGAGAAAAAAACACATTCAAACCCTGCTTGCAGCTGGGTATGTGCCTGTAGTGCCAGCTACTCAGAAAGCTGAGGTGGGAAGATGGCTTTAGCCCAGGTGTTTAAGACCAGCCTTGGAAACATAGTGAAACCCCATCGCTAAAAAAAACTATACAAACAAAAAAATTTGCTTGCAAAACACCCAGCTGGACTCCCTGTGGGTTACAAGCACATTTAAGACTTGGCAGAGAAACCAGTTGACTGCCACCTCAAGATCTTAACTTCTAAAACACGAAAATAGACCCACAAAGTCACAAAGCAATGTTTCTCCAAGCCACAGGGGAACTGGCTCCTACAGATAAAAAAGATCCCTGCTTTGAGCCTGAATGAATCGGCCAAGGCCCCCTTTCTTCCGACCAACCAACCCTAACCAAGTAAGCCCTCCTCAACCACCTGACCCTACAAAAAACCCTTCCTAACCCTCTTATTGAGTGATTCTGAGGGCTCGCCCAACATGTGGGTTCCTTTGATGCATCAAATTAAGCAAACTTGGCATTTTGTGGCCATAGGCATATCCTTGGTGGGCCTGATGTCTCGGACTTGAAGGAGTTCATGGCCCACGTGGAACAGCCATGCCTTGAATTAAACATTTAACAGTCCCAACCCTTGAGCTTGAGTGGCTTCTGGAACATCCTCCCAAATCCCCACTGCCAGGTCCCATTCTGCTTAGAGCTCTGGCACTTGTCTTGGTAATCAGAAACCTGTACTGTGCTTTGCTGGGGACTTGCAGCAGCAAAGGCTGTTGCTACTGAGGGAGGGGGAGGGTGGTTGGGGGAGGAGGACGTTGGAAAGGGGAGGGAAAGTGAGGCAGGAATCCCTTCTTCCTCCTGGCCCCTCCACAAAGGACTAGGGGCAGGGATGTAGAGATGCAAAGGTCAGGGAACTGGGGACACTCGTGACGCTGAGAAGTGTGATAGAATATAAAAGCTTAATACTATGTGAAATCAACTCTGAATAGTGAGAAACTCAGCAATTGTTTGTTGCAACTTCCAAGGCACTATAGCAAATGTAATCCACAAGCGTCATCTAGTGGTACAGTCTGTCAGTGCCGGCCAAGCCCTGATCTCTGAGCGGCAGCTCCGCCGGGTGAGAAGTCTGCACTCGGTGCCCGGAGGACTAGGACCAGACAGCCGGCCACATCTCATCTGCCAGGGACAGCATTCAGCCTAATTGCCTCGGGCACTCTGCTCTGCAGTGTAGAAAACAAGCCTCGAAGGGAACTCTGAGCTGGGACTATAGGCATGTCCCACCATGCCTGGCTAATTTTTTATTCATATCTATATCTATATCTATATCTATATCTGTATCTATAATATAGATATATATATAATGTTATAGATATATATAATGTTATAGATATATATATTATACATGGGGTCTTGCTGTGTTGCCCAGGCTGGTCTCAAACCCCTGGCCTCAAGCAATCACCTTGCCTCGCTCTCCCAAAGTGCTGGAATTACAGGCATGAGCTACTGTGCCAGGCCAGAGCTGGGGGTTTTTGGGGCACAGAACAAGCTGTGGTTGCTTGGTGACTGGGGTTGCTTGGGCATTACAGCTGTTAATGCCTGCCCAGCGTAGCATCCCAGTTATGAGGGATGTGAGGGGGCAGTCTCACCTAATATGTCGGATCGCCTGTGGTGCCAGCCGTTGTGATGGAGTGGGGCAGGCCTGTCTCTCAGGTGGAACCAATAACCCAGCTGGAAGGCTCTTGAACGCAATGGGAGCTTGAAAATGAGGGATAGGAGTGCCATGCGGCAGGGAATTGGGGCTATTTTGTTTGCTGCTGTCCCAGTGCTAGAATCATGGATTGTGCCTGGCAACTAAATATGAAAAAAAAAAAAAAACTTGTTGGCTAGATAAACAAATGAATGGATGGATGAGAGTTGAAGCCTCCATCAGGCTGTGCTGTACAGGAGTCAAGAAGTCAGAGGGGCTGAGGGATCTTGTGGGATGCTTCCCTTTGAAGGCCGACCAGAGCCTGGAAAGCTCAACCCCAGTCACACTCCAGACAAGACTGTGAAGGGAGAGTTTAACGCAGGTTAGCAACTTAATCCAGCCAGTTTCAGAAGCTCACCCTACAGCCACAAAGATAGTGGCCTGAGTGGCAGAGACAGCAGTTGAAACTACTGAAATAGTCCAGGCAGGATGTGGGAGGGTGGAGCTTGCCAGGCTCTAGAAGCAGGCATGGGCTCTGCCCACTTTAGGTACAGACCCCGGCCAGGCCGTTTGTGCTTTGTCATCAGGCTGAGGCTGAGAGAGGGGAAGGAGAGAACTGGGTGATGGGCCTCTGGTGGTTGTTTTCGGGCTGAGTTACGGGAGAAAGAAATGAAGATGTTGAGGAAAAAACGGTCATTGGAATTAAAGAAATCTCATGCCTTCAGGCCCTGGCTGGGCCGGAAGCCTGGACCCTGGGCTCACCTTCTGCTAGAGGAGAGGCCGCTGGAGGGTTGCAAAACAGCCACATCCCTTTGGAAGGGCCAGGCTCCTAAGTCATGGTGCAGCTGTCCCCAAGGGCTTACCTGAGGGCGAAGTGACTTCAGAGGCCAGGAAGACACCTGGCTCCCACAATATCTGAAGGCTACAGGCTATATTATTAGAAAGAGAAAGGCGTAAAAGAATTGTAAGTGCGGAGGAAAAATGCTGGCAGTCAGCATTAACAATAAACTCAGGCTTTTTGGCTGGGCACTGGCTTACGCCTATAATCCCAGTACTTTGGGAGGCTAAGGTGGGTGGATCACCTGAGGTCAGGAGTTCAAGACCAGCCTGGCCAACATGGCAAAAACCCCGTCTCTACTAAAAATATGAGAATTAGCTGGGTGTGGTGGTGGGTGACTGTAATCCCAGCTACTCAGGAGGCTGAGGCAGGAGAATCGCTTGAACCTGGCAGGTGGAGTTTGCAGTGAGCAGAGATCATGCCACAGCACTCCAGTCTGGGCAACACAGTAAGACTCTGTCTCAAAAAAATAATAAAATAAACTCAGACTTTTCCTGGTTTGAGGAGAGGAGAAAAGGGGGCTGCAATGACAGAATAAAAATAGGGAGGTGTCTAGAAGGCAGTGCCACACAATATTAAGGCAGGAGTCTGTTAGAAAGCTGTCAGGGGATTTTTTAAAATAGCTTTTATATACTTTTCTCTATTGCTGGAATTTTGATCATTTAAAAGATTTGATAATGGGAAAAAACAATGATCTAACTTTATAGGGAAAAAAGGAAGACAAAAGAGAGCAGGAACACAATGGGAGCTTGAAAATGAGAGGAGAGTTTGAGACCAGCCTGGGAAACATAGCAAGACCCCATCTCTTTTTTTAAAAAGTTTTTAAATTAGCCAGGTGTGGTTCTGCACACCTATGGTCCTAGCTACTCGGGAGGCTGAGGTGGGAAGATTGCTTAAACATGGGAGGTCGATACTGCAGTGAGCTGTGATTATGCCACTATCCTCCAGCCTGAGTGACAGAGCAAGACTACATCTCAAAAAGAAAGAGAGGAAGGAAGGGAGGGAAGGAGGGAGGGAGACAGGGGAAGGGAAAGGAACAGTGACTGAGAAGGGCGAGGAGTGGATGTGCAGGGGCCTAGTCAGGGGTCAGGGGTCAAGGGTCAATACAGTGCTCCTGTTCCGAATGACCAAACACACTTGTTATGGGCTGTGTCCCCATCAAAATTCATACACTGAAATCCCGACCACCAGTACATCAGAATGTGAACTTATTTGGAAATAGGGTCATTGAGATGTAATTAGTTCAATTAACATGAGATCATTAAGATGAGACCAAGTCCAATATAACCAGTGTCATAAAAAGGGAAAATTTGGAGAGCCTCATATACAGTGTGCAGGGAGAAAAGCATGTGAACATGAAGATGGCCACCTACAATCCAAGGAGGCCAGGAACGGAGGCTTCCCTCAAAGCCCTAGAGAGAACCAACCCTGCTAAGCATTTGGACTTCTGGTCTCCAGAGCTGTGAGACACATTTCTGATGTTTAAGCAACCCACTTCATAGTTCGTGTATTGTTTGGGCAGCCCTAACAAGCTAGTACATACGTCAGCAGAAACTGTGGTTCTGACCTTCTTAAGCAGACAACATGGCATAGGCTTTTTAAAATTTTTACCTTTTTTTCGAAACAGGTCTTCCTCTGTAGCCCAGGTTGTAGTGCAGTGGTGCCATCATAGCTCACTGCAGCCTTGAACTCCTGGGCTCATGTGTTCCTCCCACCTCAGCCTCTAAAAGTGCTGGGATTATGGGCACCTGGCCCCTAGCTTTTTTAATGATTGGAAAATGGCACCAGTTGCCTGTGCAGGGCCTGTGTACCCATTCCCCTGCTACCGGCACTGTCAGCTGCTGCGGACTAGCAGTTGTAGCTCATGGCTGCATTCTTCACTGGAAATCAGCACAGAACTGTATCCATCACTGGGAACTACAGGGACGGCTTGCCCAAGGTTATGCCTCCTTGAAAGGAGTGGCCTGTAGCCAATGACTGGCTAATGCTGGGATAAAGTCCCAGCTGTCCTGTCTCAGTTTGGTTCAACTCTGAAGGCCATCCCAGCTCCAGGACTCCCATACAAATCCTAGATGGTGTCAATAGTTCTTGCGGAAGTGGTAAAAATGACAGCTTCAGCAGTTACACGTACAATGCTACATGATTAATGATAACTCTGGAGTTGATCACTCTTTTCAGGTTTGTAGAATTTTTAAATTTGAAAATAACAGTGAACAAAAATTTTAAAAATACTAAAGAAACACAGCTTCACAGAATGTTTTGTGTCTGGCTTTTCTATCTGAATGGAACTTCCTATAGGCAATTCAAAATGTGGGTGAAATCTGAGTGACGTACTGTAGGATCATGGGAAAGAGACCAGATCCAGAGCCAGCCTGCTGGGCTACAATCCAAATCTATGACTTACTCCTAGCTATCTATATGAACTTCTTTAAAAAACAATTTTAAATTTTATTTTAAAATATTTTAAGGCCGGGCATGGTGGCTCATACCTGTAATCCCAGCATTTTGGAAGGCCGAGGTGGGTGGATTACCTGAGACCAGCCTGGCCAACATGGTGAAATCTTGTCTCTACTAAAAATACAAACATTAGCCAAACATGGTGGCACACACCTGTAATCCCAGCTACTTGGGAGGCTGAGGCAAGAGAGCCGCTTGAATCCGGGAGACGGAGGTTGCAGTGAGCTGAGAGCACATCATTGCACCCCAGCCTGGGCAACAAGAGTGAAACTCCATCTCCAAAAACAAAAATTAAAACAGTATATTAAATATTTTTATTTAACATAGAGATGGGTTTCACTGTGTTGCCTAGGCTGCCTCAAATTCCTGGACTCAAGTGATCTGCCCACCTCAGCCTCCCAAAGTGCTGGGATTATAAGTTGTGAGCCACCCCACCTGGCCTATATGACCTTCTTAAGGTCTGTAAAATGGGGCCATGAGTCTCTATCTCATAGGATGGCTCTGAAGATTGAGTTCATTTAGAAGACTAAATGGGTTACTATCCAAAGCCCTTGAATAGTGCCAGAAATAGTGTTGCAATGGCTGCATGATCCTGCAGTCCCCTAGCTGGGCAAGGGAACTTCCTTGCTGCTATTATTATACAATTACAGGAATGTTGGTCTTCTCATTGGTGCCACAGTACAGCACAGGGCTTACAAGGAAATAGGAGTCCTCTGCTTTTTAAAGAGGTCAACATTAGTTCAGTTTTCTTATCACCCATTACTCATCCTGGGCCTATGGCCATAAGGGTAAGGCATATTAAGAGATAATTATTATTTGACCCCCTGAAAGACTTCACATTGGTAACCTTGCCACACCTACTTTCTCACTCCGGTAGTACCTTACCTTCAAGAAGGATCCTTGCTGCTTTTTCCTAAAAGATCTCTTCACTCTCAAAAGATGTATAGAAAGACCTGCTTTTTCCATGTCTTAGCTTGAGGTTATATACACAAGAAAAGCCAACGATTAGTTTCTACCTTGAACGAATAAAGGCCTAGAACAGAGAGATTCAAAGCAAGGATTTTACTTAATAAGCACCAGCAACCCTATTCCCCTTATGAAATTTACAGGTGGAACTAAAGGTCAGAACTAAGTTATCAGTAGTATAACCCATTGTTACTCTGGGAAACTTAATCCCCAATGCAACAGTGTTGAGAGGTGGGCTCATTAAGGGGTGATTAGGTCATGAGGGCTCAGCCTCATCAGATTAATGTCATTATCTCAGGAGTGGGTCGGTTATTGTGTGAGTGGGTTTGGTCCCTATCTTGCTCTCTTGCCCTTCTGCCTTCCACCATGGGATGACACAAGAGGGTCCTCACCAGATGTGGGCCCATCAGCCTCGGACTTCTCAGCCTCCAGAACTGTAAGAAATAAGTTCCTTTATATACATTACCCAGTCTGTGGTATTGTGTTATAGCAACACAAAATGAACCAAGACACCCTACTGTCTGACAATTCACAAGCTGCAACCCTTCCACTTCCTCAAACTGTGGGTCGTCTTCAAGGTAAAGTGCTACATTGATTGTAATATTTGTGTATTTCTTTACCATTTAACGTGTGCAAACTGTACTCCATTTTTAATTAGTTTCTATCAGTTTTGTAATGTTGCACTGACAAAGTTTGAGTGCTGTGCCTGAACCCCATTTTTTCTGTTGTACAATTTCACATCGTGATTTTTAGGAAAGCATATATCAAGTTATAGCAATACATAAAAGGGAGGGAGTGGTAGCATCATGCCAATTGGAAAGGAGAGCACCATTTTCCTCCTCAATGTGAACTTCTCATAAGCTCTGCACTACTGTTCCCTTCCCTGACTGACCTCCTATACATTGGTCCCAAATCCTCAGTCATTTGGGGCAATATGCAGCTAATGTTACCTAAACCCTTTTTTAACATTTAAAAATGTTGTCTGCCGGGCGCGGTGGCTCACGCCTGTAATCCCAGCACTTTGGGAGGCCAAGGCGGGCAGATCACCTGAGGTCGGGAGTTCGAGACCAGCCAGACCAATACGGAGAAACCCTGTCTCTACTAAAAACACATTAGTCGGGCATGGTGGCACATGCCTATAATCCCACCTACTCGGGAGGCTGAGGCAGGAGAATCACTTGAACCTGGCAGGCGGAGGTTGCAGTGAGCTGAGATCATGCCATTGCACTCCAGCCTGGGCAACAAGAGCAAAACTCCATCTCTAAATAAATAAATACACACATACATACAGTCTTTCTTTGGGGATCACTGAAGTTCTCTTCCCTCCTCTAGGAAGCTTTTAAAGTGTTTACATTCTTGCCTCCAGCAGAATCGTAGAATTAGGAAAAGAAAACCAAACTTTGAAAATGCTCTCACTTCATTTCTGTTGAGAATCTAACAATATGGAAGGTTAGGTTTAAATCATGAAGTAATTAAATCTGAAAGGCATTACTGGGCACTAAAACGTAGAGAAAATGCCTTGAGTGTATTTTCAACAAACCTGTCTCAAGGTTTGTTGTGACATAAAAACACCACAGAGTATGCTGGGCACGGTGGCTTACGCTTGTAATCACTTGAGACCAAGAGCTCAAGATCAGCCTGGCCAAACATGGCAAAACTCCTTCTCTACTAAGAAAAAAAAAAAATAGAAAAATTAGCTGGGCGTGGTGGCGCACCCCTGTAATTCCAGCTACTCAGGAGGCTGAGACAGGAGAATTGCTTGAACCCGGGAGGCAAAGGTTGCAGTGAACGGAGGTGGTGCCACTGCCCCCCAGCCTAGTGATAGAAACTGTTTAAATAAAAATAAAAATTAAAAAAGCACAGAGTATATATGTTTCAAAGACTATTACCTAAGTTACGAGTTAAAAGCATCCCAACTCATTAAGTTTAAAAAACAACTTAAGATAGGCTGGGCACAGTGGCTCACGCCTATAATCACAGCACTTTGGGAGGCTGAGGTGGGCGGATCACGAGGTCAGGAGATCGAGACCATCCTGGCTAACACAGTGAAACCCCTTCTCTACTAAAAATACAAAAAATTAGCCAGGCGTGGTGGCGGGCGCCTGTGGTACCAGCTACTCGGGAGGCTGAGGCAGGAGAATGGCGTGAACCCAGGAGGTGGAGCTTGCAGTGAGCCAAGATCGTGCCACTGCACTCCAGCCTGGGCGACAGAGCAAGACTCCGTCTCACAAAAAAAAAAAAAAAAAAAAAACCCAAAAAACCAAAACCACATAAATGCAGAAATTAAAACTTTATTTCTGTATATCACTATGGTAAAGGGTTGTTGGTTCCCCGTACCATCAATCCACAAAAGGTATAAAACTTCATGTATTATTATTGTAACCTTGTGCGGATACCAGAGTACCTTTAAAATTCCTCCCAAATTTAGTTCCAAGAGGCAGATGGAGAGTTTGGACTGTCACCCAAAATCTAAAAGGGCCCTTGTTTTGACAGTTAGGTTTACACATGTGGTACATATTGAGGGGCACATAATCACTGGTAGACTGGAAATGCATACCTATCCTTGTTCCTTCCCTAACTAAAAAAGCATTTAAAAGGAGTGAAACTCACCAGGATGGAGAAATCGAGATTAAAAAAAAATGAAAGCTGGAAAATGGGCAGATTAGTTTATAATTTAGCAGCTTCAGGAAATGGAATCCCAAGGCCAACAGAACGGACAACAAAAAACTCAGAAATTCAAAAAACAAAACAAAACAAACAAACAAAAAAAGCAGGAGTTGGCAGCAGTCCAAATCCCTGGAGGTGGGGGCAAAATAAGGATTGTTTAACCACTCAAATCCCAGATCCTTTTCTCTACACTGCACAGTTGGAGAAGAGTCCGCTCTCATTTGTTCATTCTCTAGAAAAGGTAGCCCAGTCTCTGGGATGGCAGGGGTGTGTTACACTGAAAGCAGAGGCCCAACCCTTACCATGCTGGGTTCTAGAATGCTGGTAGACAGCCTATCACCCTTCAGGCACGAGATACAAATTGAGAATCAGCTAAGACCTTGACATAATGGCATAAGAAGTTCCCTAACTAATCAGCTGGGACAGATCATTTTTTCAGTCGACAAACTCTACTCATGCACTTGGAGCTGCCTAGTGGCTCTTTAGTCCCCACTCAGATACAGGGAATGCTTGGAATCGTAAGAGTTACAGACTATAAAACAAGACAATTTAGGCAGGGCACAGTGGCTCACGTCTGTAATCTCAGCACTTTCAGAGGGCGAGGCAGGCGGATCACCTGAGGTCAGGAGTTTGAGACCAGCCTGGTCAACATGGTGAAACCCTGTTTCTAATAACACAAAAATCAGACGGGCATAGTGGTGGTGCACTTGTAATCCCAGCTACTCCGGAGGCTGAGGCACGAGAATCGCTTGAACCTGAGAGGCAGAGGTTACACTGAGCCGAGAGTGACACTCTGTCTCGAAACAAAAACAAAAACCAGACAATTTAGAATGTCCAGAGCTGGAGGAAAGAGGACCGAGGTGATGAGGGAAAAAGTAACGTTCTTAGCGATAAAACATTGCTGCAACCTTAGCTCGGAAGTTTAAAATTGCCTAAGTGGAAGACAGAAGGCTTAGAATAGGGCTGAGAACCCTCCACCCCGCCATACCTGCTGAAAGTAGAGCAATTTGAAAAACATAAAATAGAAAATAGATGGGAGAAAACCAATAAACTCACAGAACTAAAATTCTTTTTTTTTTTTTTTGAGATGGAGTCTCGCCCTGTCGCCCAGGCTGGAGCGCAGTGGCGCGATCTCAGCTCACTGCAAGCTCCGCCTCCCGGGTTCACGCCATTCTCCTGCTTCAGCTTCCCGAGTAGCTGGGACTACAGGCGCCCACCACCACGCCCGGCTAATTTTTTTATATTTTTAGTAGAGACGGGGTTTCACCGTGTTAGCCGAGATGGTCTCGATTTCCTGACCTCGTGATCTGCCCGTCTCTGCCTCCCAAAGTGCTGGAATTACAGGCATGAGCCACCGTGCGTGGCCTAGAACTAAAATTCTTAAACTTCAGCCAAGCGTCCCCTCCTCTGCATACTGCTGCTAAAAACAATGGGGACAAAGTTGTAGGCACAGGTGCACACCAGATGAAGTTGGGCACCATTATTTACAAATAAAGGTTAGCTGGACTCTGGAGTTAAAAGTAATCTAAATAAGATATTGCGATAGCTTTAAAACATCTACACAACCCTATTTAACTCTTTAATTGCCCATACCTGATCCAGTGCTAATCTTCTCAGGCCATCGACAAATCAACTGCAAAGGGTTGACAGACGTAAGCAGTATCATCATAGAATCAGGGTTTGAAAGATCACTTAAGAATGGAATTGCTTTTAAAGCTGATGACAATTACATACATAGGTTAAGGAATTTAGGAGTATGAAAGATGTTCTTTTTCTCTCCATTTAGTACCCCAAGACCACAACATGGAGCATGTTGTGTAGATTAAGCTTTCTACGAATTGCCATTTTAAAAAAACTTTTTATAGTCTATTTCCAATAAATAAAACAAAATCTTCAGCTGTGTAACACTAAAGTCACATTGCCTTTTGAATCTAGGTGGTTTGTGTTCCTGTATCTATACTCCTTTCTGGGTGAAGACATGCACTATGATTTAAAAGATACGTGTAGTACAGGCCATCTGTATGCAAAGAGAAAAGTTTCTCGGGATGTCTGAGTAGGAACTGAGACTTTTCAGGTTAGCTTCAACTTAATGCAAATACCAGTCAAGACCAAAACTAGTTCGTTTGTTGTTCCTAGGCCAGGTTTATCCTCATTATGAAAGCCTACTTCTGTAATTACTTGCACCACACCTTTTTCCTCTCAGGATGAATGCGATTCTTAGGATTTACTCACAACTCAAATGTAGAAGACTAATTTTTGTTTTATATTTTGATTCCTGCCAATTTAAGTGTCTACTATTACATTCTTTTTTTTTTTTTGAGATGGAGTCTCGGTCTGTCACCCAGGCTGGAGTGCAGTGGTGCCATCTCCACTCACTACAACTTCTGCCTCCCAGGTTCAAGCAATTCTCCTGCTTCAGCCTTGAGTAGCTGGCACAGGTGCGCGCCACCATGACTGGCTATTTTTTGTATTTTTAGTAGAGATGGCGTTTCACCATGTTGGCCAGGCTGGTCTCGAACTCCTGACCTCAGGTGATCCGCCTGCCTCAGCCTCCCAAAGTGTTGGGATTACAGGTGTGAGCCATTGTGCCCGGCCTGTGCTTTTAGATACTACTATAAGGTTACATTAAAATTAAATCAACTAACAGGCAGCAAAACAAAACCTTCCTCTGACGCCCAACCAAAAGTCCAGCTTATAAAGACAAAGGAGAATGGTCAAGTACGTGCTAAAGAGACGTTAATACCAAGCTATCAACCACTGGCACTATCTGCCATTTGCATCCATGAGCCAGGCACTTTTAAGGCCTGGTAAGGTTAAGTTCTAGTGTCTTCATCCTACAGGCAGGAAACCAAGGCCCAGAGCAACTTGTCCAAATCAGTATCATATAACAGGTAATAAGGGTTGTTTATTGAGCTCTATGTGCCAGCCAGTTCTAAACACCTTACAACTGTTACATCCTTATAACCTTACGAAGCTGCTTTTTATTACCATCCTTTTTTTTCTTATTAGAGATATGGTCTTACTTTGTTGCCCAGACTGGAGTGCAGTGGTATGATCGTGGCTCACTGCAGCCTCCACCTCCTGGGCCCAAGCGATCCTCCCACCTTGGCCTTTTGAGTAGCTGGGACTACAGGCACTTATCACACCCAGCTAATTAAAAATTTTTTTTTTGGAGAGACGGGTCTCCCTTCGTTGCCAAGGCTGGTCTCGAACTCCTGAGCTCAAGTAATCCTCTCACCTCGACCTTTCAAAGTGCTGGGATTTACAAGCATAAACCACTGTGCCTGGCCTTACCATGATTTTCCATCTGGGAAAACTGAAGTACAAAAGGGTTAAGTGACTAGCCTATGTCCATACAGACAGTAAATGGCAGAGGCAGGATTTGAGTCAAGCAGACTGGGGCAAGGTCTACACCTTTAACTACCACCCTATACTAGTATTGCCTGAATAATGAAGTAAATCTTTAAAGTTACTCCCCAAAATATTAAGTCACCCAGTTAACTAAAGTGTTCAAAGAACAAAGAGATGCTTTTCATTTCAGCAGAGTTCAGAAGACTTCTTAAGGCCAAGACAGGTTAGCAAACTAAAATATATACTCTAAAAAACAAGAAAAAAGGAATTAAGCAATGTGTGGCTTCTCTAACCCAGTATTTCCATTTAATGGTATTAATGCCCATGTTTACTTAGAATAAATCTAACTTAATTTGTCAATCTATTCATTTAGTTCAAGTTTAAAATTGTTAAGAGGCTAGTGAACTGAAGTATCTTCTAGAAAAGGTTGTCCTGGAAACAGTGCTCACATATATACTGGACTTTATCAAAATTTCATTGTTCTATACATAACTCCCAGCATTTTTTAGCAGAATCAATTTACTTTCTAATAAAGCAAGATTGTTAATATACATAAAGCTAATATGTAAAATTTTACCTCTATTTCAGATAGAAGCCAAAGCAAAACATGAGGAATAAAAACATTTATCTATGTATTCAGAATCACACACAAGTTACCTTTACAGTTCAATTTACTATATAGAAATCATTGGGCTTTATATTTTCAGTTAACTTTTGAACTGAGATTACAATATTATAACAAAAAAATTTACATTAATTCAGAACTTTTTAGCATACCAAATTGAAATACATAGGTTCAAATTTCAGATTTATGGCAAACAGTCTTCAAATACAATACAGACACTTCTTAAAAGTTACCATATCATTCACATGTGATATTTGCAACTCTGAACTGTTTCATATAGAACAGCTCTCCTGCAGATATGGCAAAGTTGATATGCCATGAAGTTCAAGGCCTGTATAGTCAGGCCGAGGACTCAAAGTTGCACCATCTTTAAAAGGTTTGGCATTTCTGGACCACAACAATGCACAACATGTAAAGAAGGTAGGAAGCAGTCCCCCCTCCTTGTTAAACGGTTAAAAAAAATTTACATGGTAGCTTGGAATTTTGCATAAAACCCCATAATATACCTTGAAAAAGTCCAAGGGCAGTTTGATGGCAATGGATTGGGGTCCTATACATATTTTTAATAGAACCCATGAGAGTCAAATGGGCATTAATCAAATCAAAAAAATATTAAGCACCTACTGGTTCAAGAGATTTAAATTTATTAGAGATTCATGATCAATTTCTTTTCACCTCGAAATCAAGGTGTAAAAACCAGCTATTAAGTGCATTCCAAACTTCTCCTATGTAGCACAGGTAGAATTTTCTGTCCATTGGCACCAAAGTGAAGTCACATTTCCTCTTGGGAGACAGAAATTCCACACCTGAACACAGAGTAAGTTAGGAAAAAATGACCCCTGTTGTTTATTACTATTGTGATTCTGAGATCTAGGATTTCTAATATACTAGCAGTAAACAAAGCAAATTCCTGGCAACAACTGTCAGGTTAGTGATGCTAACTCCCTTCCCCCAACCACCATAAAGTTTTAGTAAGAAAAGAATCAAAAGTAATGACTAAGCAGAACAAATTGGAAATAACAAGAAACTAAGGTGACAGTTCAAACCAACAACAAAAAATCCTATATTTGAAATAACTGCAACTGAAGATAGTAAGTGTGCTTCACCCCAACCCCCATCCCAACTCTGAATTTAAACATTCCGTGCAAAAGAGCAACAGGTTTCTGGATAAAGATGTAGCCCTTCTTAAGTTTTAGTGCTCTGCAGTTTTCTGCAATTTTATTTCCCTCCCCCCAAGTTTATTCAAAGTATTTAACAGAATCTTCCATTTCAGCCAAAAGATTGTGATTCAAAGATTTACTAAGGTACTCTATGCATTCTATCTATACAGAAACACCTATTTATTATTACAATTGATTTATGCAGGATTAACATTTTTGGTGTTAAAATTGTTAAACATCATGCTTACTGCACATCAACTCTCCATAATGAATCTGAACTTCACAATGATTTACCAAACACTTTACTTAAATTACTAATTAAATAACTGAAAAATGCACTGAGCCAAACAAAACTTAACTGGGCTATAAAGAAAAAAACCCTTCAAAACAGTCCATATACACATCTATTTCAAAACTACCTTTGCTAGCTAGCCCCTTTCCCAAAGTTTTAGCCTGAAAGAACAGTAAAATCTACACAAAATTTTATTGCAATCATACAAGGGTTACATTAGGTCAACAAATACTATGATGCAATTTTACATTTATTAAACTACAGTTCAAAGCACAAATTTACACATTCTAAATACACTAAACGTTATCTAATGAAGTCACACTGGTCTTCCGCTAACATTTGATATATCTGGGTGAAAGACATGAACTTTACAAGACTTTAAACACAAATCCTTAGTATAAAAACTGTGTTCTTGTATGTAAACGATTTAATGGGGAACCCAATTAATGGGCTTCCATCTCCACTAAGTCATCCATTTTGTTGCATATTTTATTTTAAACGCTTAAGGGGTAGGACAAACTGGTAGGTTTAAATCTGGACACATTATCTAAATCTCCCATTATCCCCAATGAATTATAGATGAAAGCTGTTTTTGTCTGGTCCCAAATAGCTATTACTAATAGTTTTTGTTGCCAAAAGAATTAAGAGAATAAGATTGTTTAAATTATTTTTCCACACTGGAATGTTGACCAGACAAGCTTAACCTGCAACTTCAGATCTAAAGAAGCGTTAATGCCTGTTTAAGCTTCAGCGGAAAAGCTGTCTTCTTGGCTCAGCTGAATGCAAGAAGGCACAAAGAAGAAGTTCTTCATCATTGAGTCTGAAGTAATTCCGGCATCTTGCATTTCATACCTAAATAGAAAACATTCAGTTAAATTCTGAATTTAAGCCCAAAGACCATGTAATCACCTAACAAATGGATAATAAAATAGGACTATAACTAGTCTTCCAAATACCTTTAAAAGATCATCATTTTTTCTATTATAGCCATGCACTGCAGAGTGATGTTTTGTCAGACTACACATATGACTGTGGTATACCCGTAAGATTACAGTGAAGTTTAAAAATTCCTATTACAATCGTGTCATAGCACAATGTATTATCCTTTCTATGTTTTAAGTATCTTAAGATACACAAATGCCACTGCATTACAACTGCCAACAGTATTAAACAGAGTAACATGCTGTATAGGTTTGCAGCCTAGGAGCAATATACCATATAGCCTAGATTATGTAGTAGACTATGCCATCATAAAATCACCTAATGTTCCATTTGTCAGAACAAATTCCCATCACTAAGCAACTACACTGTACAGGCAATACGTGACTGTACTTCTAAGTTTAGCATTCATCACAGAATTAAAACTTATTAGCAAGTCTACAAGGACAGTTCAAATATCCCACCTGCCTTAAAATAAAATCACCTTACCAATCACTGAATGACATCATGTAATAAATGGCTGGCCTCTGAAAATCATTAAAAGCAGAAGGTTCATGGAAAGAATCTGCTCCCATGTTATCAAAGATAAGCCAATCTCCCACATTCAGCTCAGGAAGAAGACAGCTTTCCACAATTTGATCAAGCTCATCACAGGATGGACCCCAAAGGCTGCTTGTAAACAGAGGCTCATCTTCCTTGTATTTCTGTAGGAAAAGTTTTACAATTTTTACTCATACTTACGCAGGTATTGAATTTGTGAGTAGATAAGTATTTTTCACTGTCTCAGATCCAATGTGTTCATGGAAAAAAGGCCTAGAGCCAAGGGCAGGGTGATCCTTAAGCCTCAATGGTACCATTAACTCCACGTAAAGGCAACAAACTAAAAAAGGGATTTCACCAGAAGAACGCAAATCCTCAAAAGGGGCATTTTTCCCCATTCTAAAATGTTTTTCAAAAAATTGGGAAGCATCTTAAAAATAACAGCTCAGTTTATAAAATGCCAAATAGTCTTTAATATTTCTGATAAAACTTGCCTTGTGAACCTCTGGAATGGTATTTAAGTCCTCAGACAGTTTACTTGCAAAAGAACCATAAACACCATCATTCATATAATACATGAAGGCTGGTTCATCACTTCCGGTTTTTTCTACTGGAATAAAACAGGAAAGGGGAAAATGAATTTTTATTAAAATGGCTCATATAAAACAAATAAATGTAATTTTCACATTTCTCAAACTATTTAAACTTAAAAAGACACACAGCACTCATTTCACAAAGGAAGATAACCAATGAGCACAAGAAAAAAGTGCTCTAGGGCTAGATGCGACGGCTCATGCTTGTAAAATTCTAGCACTTTGTGAGGCTGAGGTGGGCAGATCACTTGAGGTCAGGAGTTCAAGATCAGCTTGAACAACATGGCAAAACCCCATCTTACTAAAAAATAGAAAAATTAGCCAGGTGTGGTGGTGCATGCCTGTAATCACAGCTACTGGGGAGGCTGGGGCACTAGAATCCCTTGAATCTGGGAGGCAGAGGTTACAGTGAGACAGTGAGCCAAGATTGCGCTAGTGCACTTCAGCCTGGGTGACAGAATGAGACCCTGTCTCAAAAAAAAAAAAAATTTTAAGATTCTTGAAGCCTTTCTGATAGTTGCTGTTTCAAAAAAAGAGGAAAAAGATCAAGCAGCAAGGAAAAACACTTTTTAGTTTCTTTTCAAATCAGCAAGAGGAAGGCAATATATGCACAAGTAATTAAATATGTGTTTGAATGTGGAATTAAAAATAAAAGTTGAGATTGTGCCACTCACTCCAGCCTGGATGACAGGGCAAAAACCCTGTCTCAAAAAAAAAAAAAAAGAAAAAGAAAATAGTGCTGTATATCATTAGTCATCAGGTAAATGCAAATTAAAACCACAATGGGATACCATTACCACCAACCTACTGACTGGATCAACTTAAAGACTGACAATACAAAATATCAAAGAGCATGAGGAGCAACCAGAGTTCACACGTATACACTGCTAGTGGGAATCTGTGTGTGTGTGTGTGTGTGTGTGTGTGTGTGTGTGTGTGTTGAGACAGGGTCTCACTGTTACTCAGGCTAGAGTGCAGTGGTGTGATCACAGCTCACCACAGGTTTGAGCTTCAGGAATCAAGAGATCCTCTCACCTCACTCTGAAACCTTTGAAAACACCCATTCTACTCACAGCTACTCTACTCTTAGCACAACCAATACTCATTTTCAGGTTTATCACTCTCCACAAGAAACAAACCAAGGCTCCTTGGAGAAACAACTGATTACAGGACTGAGGCAGAAAAAGGTTAAAATGAGCCTGGAACATCTTGATATACTAAAAAATAAAGAAGTGCTCAGAGAATAACGGAGACATGTCAAGGGAAAAATGAGAGTAATAGATTATATAAACCTAATGAATAAAGATCTATCGGTCTAAACTCATAAATAAACAGGAGGGAAGGAAAAGATATTCTTTAAGTAAAGGCTAACTAATATAAACAATAATGAAGTTAGAAATTCATCAATAGATGCTAAAACTAATGGGGTGAAAATCTGGTTAGAAACAAGTAGTTTATTTACAGTCTCTAATTAACTTGCCACTTCACAATGGAGAGAAACCTGCCTGACACAACCTTAAACAAGTGCTCAAAACTAGCATTTAAATAAAAAAAATAGCTGGGCGTGGTGGCACGCGCCTGTAATCCCAGCTACTCGGGAGGCTGAGGCAGAAGAATCGCTTGAGAAAGGCAGGAGGAGGCAGAGGTTGCAGTGAGCCGAGATCATGCCACTGCATTCCAGCCTGGGCAACAAGAGCAAAACTCTCTCTCAAAAAAAATAAAATCACCACAAGGCCAGGTGTATTGGCTCAAGCTTGTAATCCCAGCACTTTGGGAGGCTGAGGCAGGTGGATCACTTGAGTTCAGGGGTTTGAGACCAGCCTGGGTAACATGACGAAACCCTCTACAAAATAAAAATAGAAAAAAACCTAGCCAGGCATGGTGGCATAGGCCTGTAGTCCCAGCTATGCAACAGGCTGAAGGTGGGAGGACTGCTTAATCCAGGAGATTGAGACTGCAATGAGCCCTGATGAAGCCACTGTACTCCAGCCTGGGTGACAACACAAGAAAAAACACCTAGCATCATCAATATTAGAACAGACCACTATCATGTGCCTCCTAATATGATGAAGTGAGAATAATAGACTAACACTTCAGTGGACTTCATGCCCCAAATGCATAGCCTAAAAAATATAATCACAGCTGGGTGCGGTGGCTCACGCCTGTAATCCCAGCACTTTGGGAGACCGAGGCGGGTGGATCATAAAGTCAGGAGATCGAGACCATCCTGGCTAACGGTGAAACCCTGTCTCTACTAAAAATACAAAAAAATTTGCCGGGGATGGTGGCAGGTGCCTGTAGTCCCAGCCACTCCGGAGACTGAGGCAGGAAAACGGCGTGAACCCAGGAGGCAGAGCTTGCAATGAGCCGAGATCATGCCACTGCACTCCAGCCTGGGAGACAGAGCAAGACTCCATCTCAAAATATATATATATATAAAATCATGAGGAATCATCAAACAAACCCAAATTAAGGATCAGCTATGAAATTTCTACTCTTCGAAAATGTCAAAGTTAAAAAATACAAAGTAATGAGCTGAGAAGCTATCCAGATTCAAGGAGAAATGACAAATTCAATGTGGTCCTGGACTGGATTCTAAACAACGAAAAACAGAGCTGTAAAATAAAACAATATTGGGGAAATGGACAATTTTTCTATGGGATGTGGATTAGTCCACAGCCAAAAAAAAAAAAGGCTTGTTAATGTAAAACAGTATTTCCTACAATAATATTAGCCAACGAGATGGGACTGTCTAGTGCCTTTTTGTTGGTTTGACTTGAGTTAGATTACAAGGACACTTTGTGGCCCTTAAGTAAGAAAGTATGAAAACAGAGCCTCCCTGTGATCCATGTGAGAAAAGGAGAACAGAAGAGAATAATGGATGAGAATTAATCATCTGGTAGACATTTATCGAAAACACACATATCTAAACATCAGTACCAAGAAAGTTGGATTTGGAAGTCTTATGGAATGGGATCTTGGCTTTAAGATTTTTTTTTTTTTTTTTTTTTTTTGAGACAGAGTCTCGCTCTTGTAGCCCAGGCTGGAGTCCAGTGGCATGATCTTGGGTCACCGCAACCTCTGCCTCCCAGATTCAAGTGATTCTTCTGCCTCAGCCTCCTGAGTAGCCAGGATTACAGGGTTGTGCCACCACGCCCAGCTAAGTTTTGTATTTTTAGTAGAGATGGAGTTTCCACCATACTGGCCAGGCTGGTCTCGAACTTCTGACCTCGTGATCCACACAGCTCGGCCTCCCAAAGTGCTGGGATTATAGACATGAGCCACCATGCCCGGCCAGCTTTAAGATTTTTAAAAGCTGAAAACCACCTACAACTTCATGACCATCTGTTCATTTCCAGACTAACTACAATTATCTACCAACAAAAATAAAACTATAAACTTCATAACTTACCTCCAGAGGGAAATTTATCATTTTCAACAACTTTCTTTGCTATGATATTAACTGCAAGTGTAAATGCAGAAGACACATAGTAGCTTCCGGGTTCTGAAATTATCTTAACACCAGATCCTTCAGGAAAGTAGATATCCAACAGAGGGCTGATAACATGATTAACCTGTGGATTTTAAATGCCACATTATGGTTTCAATATTGGATCAGATAATTCGCCAATATTCAGAAACTGATATTAACAAAATCTTCTAGGAAAATGGAGCAGTTCCAATCACAGACTATGAACCTTAGCAACTTCGTAATTATCTCCAAGCAACTAATTAGGCATGCTTTCAAGTCAATTTATTTTGTAACTATCAGAATGGTATTAATTTTAAAAATAGAGAGCGCTAATAACAAATACCTACTGGTATTTGTTTTTTTTTTTAAGTCATTTTTCTATACTTGATCACTAAAAACAGAAGCAAAATTTTCAAATCATAGTTTCTAGATATTGCAGAAGGAAGGAAGGAGGGCAGAGCAGGAAGGTGAGAAAACAGGTGTGACATGCATCTGGCCTAAGTGCTAAAGTTGGCTGGGAGTGGTGGCTCACGCCTGTAACCCCAAAACTTTGGGAGGCTGGGGCAGGAGGATCACTTGAGGCCAGGAGTTCCAAGACCAGCTTGGGCAATATAGAAAGACTTTTTTTTTTTTTTTTTAAAGTCCCAGCTGCTTGGGAGGCTGAGGCAGGAGGATCACTTGAGCCCAGGAGTTGGAGGCTGCAGTGAGCTATAATTGCACAACTCCACTCCAGCCTGGGCAACACAGGAAGACCCTTTTTAAAACAAAACAAAAAAGGTAGTAGTGAAGTTTTCTAAGTATTAAATCATTTGTGCCATTAAGTATAGAAACACAACTGAAATAGAAAATGTTTCATGATAATGTTCAAAGAATTCTATCAAACTTTTCTAAGTTAGCTAGGTCTACTAACTACCATTAAGTATCCACATTTTCTAAGAATAAAATTTTAAAGAGACATTACAGGGTTTACTTTCTGCCATTGTAAAAATCCTGCTCTACACATCCACCACTTAAGTAGCAAAGAAAGCAATTATTCTGTTATGTCATCTACTGAAAAGTTTACCTCTTCTAATTGAAATTCAGTTCCCGTGAATCCTCCACCAATGTCTAACATGTTCATCGTAAAGCCAATTTCTCCCTATGGATGGAAAAAAAATTATTTAAATGCTTTTCCAAATTGTAATGGATATGAGAACATTTTAAAAACCCCCTCCTAGGGAGGTAAATATCTGTTCTGATCTTTAATACAGCAAGTTCTTGGTTTTTTACTGATAGAAACAGATTGATTCAATGTTAGGTATGCTCTTTGATTTTATTTGTACTCTCTTCTAGACTTATGCAAGTTAATTACTATTTCACTCCTTTACCCGCTTAAAAGGTGTGACTGTATAGAGCTCTGAATGCTTATGTAATAAAAATGAGGTGTGTGACGTTGAATGTAGTCAGAGTAATTCACACAGGCAGAAAACAATACTTAGTCTTTAACTTAACATCCTGGCTAAAATATCAAAATAATTTAAAGAAAGAACTTACAGCCATGTCAAACACACATCGAGCATCAGATAGAGCATGTACGTATACTTGAGATTCTTTGCAAGCACTCGAAACATGAAATCTGAAACACACAGAATAATAACTTTAAAGGAGCAGAAAGTTTTAGAGACACCTCTTGTAATTTCTTTCAACTGTCATTCATCATATTCATACCATTAAGTATCCACATTAACTTTACCAAATACTTAAACCATTAGAAGCATCAGCCTCTAATTAACCAAAAGTTACAGTACCAGCTTTTTAGAAAAGGCAATGCCAAGATAAAACTGTAATTCTATAAACAAAAATTCTTAACAATAAGTCAATTATCAGTACTGTTGCAGTTATACAATAAGGTGTGCTTTTATGTATATGTGGTGCTTTTATGTTTATATAGTGAAGTAACAAGCAGTACCAAATCGTATCACATTCAGCTGAGCATAAAATTGAACATTCAGTTTTACCCAACCAAATACAAAAATGTGTCTGTTGTGAAATAAATATAAAGGAACATTAATCAAGTTGAGTAACAGTATTACTATTATTCACTAGTATTACTAAAGTTTCAGAATAGAATACTTCCTGATTGTGGCAGTGGTTACACAAGTACTAAAATCCATAGAACTGTACACCATAAAGCAAATTTTTCTTTTCCCTTTATCTACTCGAGATAGTACTTCATTAATTTTTATGTCAACTTAAATTAAAACTTAGTTGAAATATGAACAAAACTCTCAAATGTGTCAATATTGTCACCTAAGGCAGAATTCAAACTAGACTGACATGGAATGTTGTCCGTTGTGTAGGGCACAGCATGATCCAATTCTTCGTTTAAAACACTACCACCTATTTATGTACAAAGTAGAATAGAAAGATACACAGTAAGGTCAGGCACAGAGGCTCACACCTGTAATCCCAGCACTTTGGGAGGCTAAGGCGGGAAGACTGCTTGAGCCAGGAGTTTGAGGCTGCAGTGAGCCATGATCATGCCACTGAACTCCAGCATGGGAGATATAATGAGATACTATCTCAAAAACTAAATAATAAAATTAAAGATACACAATAAACTATTAACAGTGGGGACTCTATACATCTTTGTGAGTGTTTGAAAAAGCAAGACTTTTTTACTTTAGTAAGAATAGCAACGGACTGGCAAACAACATCTAGGGCTTAGTGTTACTATGTCTGTAATTAGTTCTGAGGATATAATCAAGTCTTTGAACCTCTTGGAGTCTCGGTTTCCTCACATATAAAATTAAAAGCCTGAAGCAAAGTCTAATTTATTGAAATTCCCCAGAGGAATTAAAAGGAGGAAAAGGCCTGACACTTTTATTTTTGTTAAGAATTCTAGCAAATCTCCTCCTATCCAATTTAAAAGGTGGCGACTTAAGTTACTCTGCACTAACCCGAATCAAAATATTATTTGCTTTTTTTTTTATTGTGGGGAAGGAGGTACAGTTGCAAAACAGTATGAAAAGGGATAAGGCATATTTGTTTTGCCTAAACTAAGAAGAAAACACATACATGTGTGTTAAAAGACTAGAAAAAAATTGCATCTTAGATTTCATGCAAATAAAGTCTTAAATCAATAACCAGAAAGACAGGCTATCACCGTAAAATGTTCACAGTTTTAAAAGTTTAAAACAAATACTCACTTAACCCCAATTATTTGGACATCAAGTTCCTTAGCACATTCCAAGAGATGCTTACAGTTCTTCAGGGTAGTGCCAAACTTCATGTTACCCTCTTCACCTCCAATATTATCTTCTGTTGCAATATGTAGTAAAACCCTAAGAGAAGGGGAGATGATTGGGGCAGAGTTGGTTTACATCATCATCAGCACATGTGAAGCCTGAAGATTGTAGGAAGTGTGTTGATTATGTTGCCAGTGCTCCCAAATCCAGCGACGGATGAATCAAGTGAACCTAATGAAAAACAATCCTGTATAGAGAAAAAACTAGCAATTAGGGCCTAAAGCATGAAGCTTACAAGGATGGGATTTTGGAAAATGCAGCAAGTTAAGACTCTGTTGTAGCATCAAGAGTTGGTTGGGCTCTGTAATGAAAGACGACATTACTTTCAAATGAAGTCCATCAGTCCATAAATCCACCTAGGAAGACTAAATTGAATAGCAATGCCATCATTGTCTTTCAATAAAAATATCAGGGCTTTAAATGTCTTTGAATTTCTTTGATTGTGCTAACTAGCTAAACCTCCATGCTTACTGCAAACATTCTTCCTACTAACATAGTTACATGCCAGCAGGTTTCTAACTGGAAAAAAATAGGTGTCTTTTTTGTCCGAGATGGAGTCTCGCTCTGTTGCCCAGGCTGGAGTGCAGTGGCGCAATTTCGGCTCACTGCAACTTCTGCCTCATGAGAGTGCCTCCTGAGTTCAAGCAATTCTCCTGCCTCAGCCTCCCAAAGTAGCTGGAAATACAAGAGTGCACCACCACACCCAGCTAATTTTTTTAAATTTTTAGTGGAGACGGGGTTTCACCATGTTGGCCAGGCTGGTCTCCTGACTGCAAGTGATCCACCCGCCTCGGCCTTCCAAAGTGCTGGGATTACAGGCATGAGCCACTGCAAGCTCCGCCTCCCGGGTTCACGCCATTCTCCTGCCTCAGCCTCCCGAGTAGCTGGGACTACAGGCGCCTGCCGCCTCACCCGGTTAGTTTTTTGTATTTTTTGGTAGAGACGGGGTTTCACCAGGTTAGCCAGGATGGTCTCGATCTCCTGACCTCGTGATCCGCCCGTCTCGGCCTCCCAAAGTGCTGGGATTACAGGCTTGAGCCACCGCACCCGGCCATAGAAAGCTTTTTTAAAAAATTATTTTATGTGTTTAAACAGCAGCCTTCTAGTCTACTGATTCAAATCTATATTTGGTATTTCCTTCCAAACCATGACCATCAAGACAAGATGACCAAGACTGATTAAATTTCTTTAATTTCAGGAGCTGAGTAATGACAAACTGCTAGAAGTTGCAAATATACAAATTCTTTTTGTATAACTCTTTTCCTATGGATGTATTAATTACATAAACTAAGAAGGTTAATAATGTGGCCATGAAAATAACAGCTATGGCCTTCATCTGGTAATCAGAGGACAAGACTGATAAAAGCAAAAATTATTCTAAGGTTAGAATCAGCTCCATCAAGAAGGTGCCAGTCTGCAATCTAACATACATCACAAATCACAGCTTGTCTTCACAGGATCACAGAACAAGATTTTTTAGAAAAACAAGTGGTTCCCTAAAATTTTCCCAACAAGGTTTTTATCCACACAAAGATTTACCAGAGTAATCAATGCTATCAGGATATCTTAAGTACACCATTAAAGTCAGTATGAAAATTATGTACATACAAAGAAAACACAGATACAGTACATTTTCAGAAACATACGTAACTCATTAAAAAAGTAAGCCAACAACTGCATAATTCAATATGCTTTTAGTATGTTCTTAGGCCCTCCTGATATACCAGTTTGTGAAAACCTAAATATTTGCCTTAAATCTTTTTGCTTTTAAAAAGGCAAACCTTTTTATCAGGGAGTCTTGCTCTGTTGCCCAGCCTGGAGTGCAGTGGCACGATCTTGACTCACTGCAGCCTCCGGCTCCTGGGTTCAAGGGATTCTCTTGCCTCAGCTTCCCAAGTAGCTGGGATTACAGGTGCAGGCCACCCTGACCTTAAATGATCCACTGGCCTGGGCCTCCTAAAATGCTGAGATTACAGGTGTGAGCCACTGCGCCCAGCCTTAAAAAAGTAAACTTTCTAAAAAAAAAAAAAAAAAAAAAAAAAAGAATTCCTCTGGATGCACGAAGGTGCAAGTAAAAAATTTAAACTTCACGTTCAAAAAGAAAAGTATTAGCCTTAAAAACAAAACTCCCCAAATCTATGGACTAGGCTTCGAAGACACTGTCAGTAAAGACCATTTAAGAACTATGGCCTGGGGTAGATTAAACCCTCAGCTAAAAAGGAAGAAAAGCTGACCACAGTATATCCTGTTCCTAACATTACAAAACTCAGTTACAGAAATAATGAAAATATAGCCATGGCCCTAATTTGATTATCACACCAACTATCAAGGATTCCTTGAAGATTACAAAATTATATCCCCAAACTGCCCTTAATTTTTTTAATCCCAATTCCACACGAAGGATCAAAGGTAGAGAGCCAATAAAATGCTACTAGTGTTTCCCGTAGAGGACCTTTAAATTAAAGTTGTAATTATGATACACATCATTGCCCTACCACAAATGCTCCTTCTTCCCAGCTAAAAGACAAACCCAACCCTCTAAGTGGTAAGTAATATTTTCAAGTACTTAGTTTTATACTTACTTGGCATTTGGGTGATTACGTGCAATTTTCTTCAATTCAATTTCGTTGTCACATGTCATGATATTCACTCCAACTTTTGCTGCATACTTTATCTGAGACACTTGCTTGCAAGGACTTATGTAAATAATGTTTTCTGGAGATACACCCAACTCTTGCACTAAAGCCATTTCATTCTGTGAAAAGGAGGTTAAATTAAGAATACATAATGTCACAGTTCATATTCTGATAATGCTTCCTCTACTACTATGACCGCCACCCCTTTTAAAACCAGGGTCTTACTCTTTGTATTCCAGGCTCAAGTGCAGTGGCACAATCATAGCTCAATGCAGCCTCCATCTCTGGGGCTGCTCAAGTGATCCTCCTGCCTCAGCCTCCCAAAGTGCTATGAGTACAGGTGTGAGTCACTGTGCCTAGTCAAACCAATATTTTTATTTAAAAACATAAATAAATAAAAAGTGAGATGAGGTCTCACTGTGTTGCCCAGGCTGGTCCTAAACTCCTGGCTTAAGCAACTCTTGCCTCAGCCTCTCAAAGTAGTGGGATTACAGGTGTTAGCCATCGCTCCTGGCCTAAACATTGTTAAAAAGAAGCACCAAAGAAATCTCAGACTTTAGATATGTGCTATAGTTTGGACTAGAAGTAGCTCTAGCCTAAGAATGAGGAACAAATTAAAGTTTTCAATTAGTAAAACGTTTCAAAGGCTCATCACACTGAAACTTCCCTTTCATTGGTGCACTTTTGTAATTTTCTGGCCGGGCGCGGTGGCTCACGCCTGTAATCCCAGCACTTTGGGAGGGCCAAGGCGGGTAGATCCTGAGGTCAGGAGATCGAGACCATCCTGGCTAACACGGTGAAACCCCGTCTCTACTAAAAATACAAAAAATTAGCTGGGTGTGATGGCGGGCGCCTGTAGTCCCAGCTACCCAGGAGGCTGAGGCAGGAGAAGGGTGTGAACCCAGAAGACGGAGGTTGCAGTGAGCCGAGATCACGCTGCACTCCAGCCTGGGCGACAGAGCGAGATTCCATCTCAAAAAAAAAGAAAAGCTTGTAATTTTCCAACATGGGGCTGCAGATTTAAACAATTATTTCAAAACTCCATCCAAAAGTCTAGCTTCCTTGCATCTGTTCCCTAACCACTGTAACTACATTAAGTTAAATTATTAAATGGTTCAGTTTAGTTAAAAAATGAAAAATACTTACTTTACTGGAACAAGCAAATCCAGTTCCAAGAGCTGCCAAAATCTCAAGTACAGCTGGAGCAGAGTTGCACTTCACTGTGTAGAATGGCTTTATCTGAGCCACTACATTCTGCCATTGACTGTGTTTCTTCACAATCTTTCCAAGATCTCCCACAAAAAATGCATTTTTCCCTGTCTATCATGGTTATGAAAAAAAGACAAATATGAACAAAAAAACCATTGAAAATCAAGTATCAAAACAGGAAAGAACTTCTTTCCTCCACAAATATATGGGCCAAGACATATATTTACATACAGTAGTACATTTAAAGTTTGTTAACTGATTTAGTAAACATTAAAAAAGACTCTGAATACATTTGTTCCTTCTTCTATTTATTTTGCTGTGCTGTATACATGAGCATATAAAATATTCTCCCCTTTGAGATTAAAAAAAAACTATTATCAATTACAGTGACAAAAGTCAAAATGAAACTCCCTTGATTTTACTTTTTGGCAGTTGAAGAAAGGAAACCTATTTTCTCCCATGCTTCCCCCACTGTTTAAAATACTTTGGCAGTTCAGGATATAATTTCCTAATACAGTAAAAAGAAATGCTAAACAAAACAAGCTATATATCAACATTAAAAGTGCACCTTAAGATAACATGGTAAAATAAGAGACCATCTTCACTGGGAAACCTTATTTTATTACTTTTTTCAGAGTTGAGGTCTTGCTCTGTAGCAGACTGGAGGGCAGTGGTGCAATCATAGCTTACTACAGCCTCCAACTCCTGGAGCTCAAGAGATCCTCCCATTAGGCCTCCCAAAGTGCTGGGATTACAGGTATGAGCCACGGTGCCCGACCAGGAAACCATTTTTAAAAAGACAAGGTTGTTAGTCTGCACATGGAGACGTCAAAATTAGATTTTAAAAGTACGTAAGTCTACCAAATATCAGATAAGCCTGAATAAGAATAATCTTCCTTAAAGTTGTGGCTATTCTAGAACTAGAAAGATGATTTATGCTTGTTGAACAGAACATATATTACTCAATGTTAGATAGCAGGCAAAAAAATCTTATTTAGGATGTACAACATCCAAATACTGTTTGAGAATCCATGAAGACAACGTTACTGTTTTGAACTCTTTAATTCACAGTATTTAAAAATGTCCATTATTAGAATATAGTGCCCAACTGATATAAATGCAAAATGCACATTATATGCAGCAGAATTTTAACAGTTGTATTAAGTTATCCATCCTCCCAAGATATGGTATCTATAGTATTCTGGAGACAAAAAGTTTATATTTAATTTGATTGGGAAAAAATAAGGTATTTATGGGTACCACCAAGAGAAACGGGATGAAACAACAAGGTATTCAGCTTCCTTCCTTATCTTAGGCATGATGTGAGTACAGAAAATTCTCAGTAGGCAACGAAACACAAATTTAGGGAGCAGGGAAGCCTTGTATTTAATGAATATTAATTCAACAAAATTAAGCAGGCTTAGGCAAACAATAGGACAATGAAAAGGGAGATAAGTTAGGAAGTCACTATAATGACACGTGCAAAGATGAATAGATAGTGGGAATGGAGGAGATGAATACAAGGACATGATGGAGGCAAGACCAAGGTTAAAAGCACAAACCAAAGGTGGACTGAATGACTCAGACAACACTGAAGTGTCACCCCAGAACCAGCAGAGAATAGGGTTGAGCACTAATCCTCATTGACTGTTACTAAATGTGGGATAATTTAGATGTGGGATGAAAGGAATATTTCAAAGATTATCTGACCCCCGAAAAGTGTTGCAAAAAGTCAGAAGAATAAAGTTAAGTGATTAAGAACGATCATCAAAATTTGACTAGGAGCTTCCCAGTGGCAACTGACTGAAGAATGACTTGGCAGAAATTGGTTGACCAATATGACAAGTTTCATGACCAATATGTCAAGTTTTCAGCAGTTGAATGGCAGAGGAAGACAAAGGGATTTTTGCTAGGATGAGGGGAAGATGAACACGTCTGTAGACTTAAGGTCAAGAGAAGGAGAGAATTTTGGATATTCGATTACTGAACACCAGTAACATGAAAAACAATTCTCTAACAAGTTTGGTGGAATATAGGAAATTTTCTCCAATAAAGAAAGATTGTATCATTTAAGTCTAATATGAAAAAAAAATTCAGTTCAACTCATCAGATCTCTTTCACACCATATAGCACAGACTGAAAGGTTGAGGATGTTTTTATTTTTACCAAGTTTACCAGGCTGGGTGCAGTGGCTCACACCTATAATCTCAGCACTTTGAGAGGCCGAGGTGGGTGGATCACCTGAAGTCAGCAGTTTGAGACCAGACCATCAACATGGTAAAACCCTGTCTCTACTACAAATATAAAAATCAGCTGGGCCTGGTGCCGGGCGCCTGTAATCCCAGCTACTTGGGAGGCTAAGGCAGGAGAATCGCTTGAACCAGGGAGGCCGAGGTTGCAGTGAGCTGAGATCGCACCACTGCTCTCCAGCCTGGGCAACAAGAGCGAAACTTCGTCTCAAAGAGAAAAAAAAAAAATCACCTTAAGTAGCAGTGAGTGTATGATTCTGTAGAAGTTGACTCCTGGAGCAGTAGAGAGTAAGCATTCAGGATAAATTATCAAATTCTCAATGAACATACACAACCAAGATTATCTGAAAGTAAATTAATATCCACTGAAGAATACAACTGAGACCAGGCGCAGTGGCTCACACTTGTAATCCCAACACTCTGGGAGGCCAAGGCAGGCAGATCACATGTTGGTCAGGCGTTCAAGACCAGGCTGGTCAACATGACGAAACCCGATCTACTAAAAATACAAAAACTGAGGCCGGGCGCAGTGGCTCATGCCTGTAATCCCAGCACTTTGGGAGGCCGAGGCGGGTGGATCACCTGAGGTCAGGAGTTCGAGACCAGCCTGTCCAACATGGTGAAACCCCATCTCTACTAAAAATACAAAAAATTAGCTGGGCATGGTGGCGGGCGCCTGTAATCCCAGCTACTCGGGAGGCCGAGGCAGGAGAATTGCTTGAACTTGGGAGGCGGAGGTTGCAGTGAGCCGAGATCGTCCTACTGCACTCCAGCCTGGGCTACAAAGGGAGACTCCATCAAAAAAAAAAAAAAACTTAGCTGGGCATGGTGGCACACACCTGTAATCACAGCTACTCAGGAAGCTGAGGCATAAGGATCCTATATCAATTGCTTGAACCCAGGAGGCGGAAGTCACAGTGAGCCGAGATCATGCCACTGAACTCTAGCCTGGGCAACAGTGTAAGAATCCATCTCAAACAAACAAGCAAAAAAAAAAAAAAAAGAACTGAGGCCGGGCACGGTGGCTCATGCCTGTAATCCCAGTACTTTGGGAGGCTGAGGTAGGTAGATCACCTGAGGTCAGGTAGATCACCTGAGGTCAGGAGTTCAAGACCAACATGGCCGACACAGTGAAACCTCGTCTCTACTAAAATACAAAAACTAGCCGGGCGTGGTGGTGTGCGCCTGTAATTCTAGCTACTTCAGGAGGCTGAGGGAGGAGAACTGCTTAAGCCCAGGAGGCGAGGGCTGCACATGAGCCAAGGTCGCGCCACTCTACTCCAGCCTGGGCGACAGAGTGACACTCGTCTCCAAAAAGAAAAAAGAAAAAAAGAAAAATGAGTACGAAGCCATGTACTGATTAGAAGGTTGGCTGGCATCACATCAACAGAATAAACAGAACATAACTGGGTGCCAGATGCTAAAAGGCATAGCAGGGAAAGGGCCATAGGGATGATTTTTAAATAATGTGGATTGGAAAGAAAAATGGATCACTACTCAAGGGGAATGGGTGTGGGGGATGAACGTCAAGTTAAAACAGATAACATCTGAACCAAGTACTTTTAATCAGATTACCATCTTAGAAATTAAAAAGCATTCATGTTTCAGAGCTTGGAAAATGACAAACACTGTATTTGAGAAGTGGTACTTACCAGGGTATGTTCATAAACATAGTTATCAATAACATTTCCAAGGTTTGTTCCTTCATCCAACAGGCCAACGGAGTAGTTTGCATCATCAATAAATCCTTTCATCTCAGCCGTATTCCACAAAGCCGAAAGTCATAAACCAGGAAAGACAAGAGACGGGCCACCAAGCCTATGTCTGGGTCCTTAGAATATGCAACAAACTGTCAAAATATAAGTTATATAAGTCTGTATTATTCCTATAGACATAATGTACGAGTCAATGAAAGTGTGCTAAGTGCCTAATTTAGTGAGGAATGTATACAATCATTTTACAATTTCAGAAACATCAGATTATTAACTTCCTATAACGCCTATTTAAAAAAGCAAATACATGAATTAAAATACATTTACCCAAAAAGGTCAATATAATTTGAAGGGGTAACTCACATACATACACAATATATTACAAGCCTATATGGTCCCCTTATTTACAAAGAGTTGCAGACCCAATCTGTATTATTATCTTGTTTTGTGCGCCTGTAACACACTTAATTTTACCCATTTTAAGAGTAAAGAAAGCTAGTGAAATAAGTATCTGCAGCCAAGAAATCAAAATACCAGTCTCAACTTCCAATATACTGTCAGCCACGTAATAGCACTGCCAGGTAATTGCAGATAAATGTCTTATAAATAAATAAAAGTCCTGGCCAGACATGGTGGCCCATGCCTGTAATCCCAGCACTTTGGGAGGCTCAGGCCTGTGGATTGCTTGAGCCTAGGAGTTTGAGACCAGCCTGGACAACATAGCAAGACTCCGTCTCTCCTAAAAAAAAAAAAAAAAAATTCCCAAGTAGGTGAAAGTAATAAAAATGGGTGAGGGTGGAGGGTGGGAGGGTGGCTTGAGGGAACAATCCGAAGTTTTGATACAGACTGCCTAGGGCTTATCTCAAGCTAAAATAGTACTAGCTACATCAAGTTAGCAATGTTATGAGGTGAGTTGCTTTGGTGAAATCACTGGACTAGGAGTCAGAAGACCTGGTCCTGGCTGTATCATTTAGGAGAATCTACATCAGTTTCTCTAAACCTCAGTTAACTATCTTAGTTATTTATTCAATAGGTTGTTGTAAAAAAAAAAAAATCATAAAGCATATAAATTAAAAACATCTGTTTCAGTGCTGGCTAGAATAGAGCTAAATTAAGTTGTCAATTACCAGAAATGCAAAAACAACATAATTAGAAACTACATTCGTAAGTTAGGTATCTGTACATCCTGAACCAGTTACTAAGAAATCTGATTTTTAAAATGACTTTAGGCTAAATCCTACCCCTCTCCAATCCAATCAATAAAATAAACCTGCCCACTCCCCCAGAGCACGCATTGTCCTGAGGCAGCACATACTGACACATAGGTTTATCTTCTTTGTTGAACTTCACTGGTCCTTAGGTTACTTTAGGAAATAACTTCAACATAAATGAGATAAAACAGGTCCACCAGACAGGGTATACTACTTAATATCTGATATTAATTTCTGGTTGCCACATTAATAATGGCACTGACCAGCTGTCTTGCAGCCTATTTTAAAACCTGCACAGCCTTTCCTGTGTCCTTGATTCCTCCCGCCACCCCCCTCCACCCTCCCCAATGCCCCAAACTAGAGTTCACCCTTGGGTGATGGCCACTATCCTGAAAGTGTACTCCATTCCAATGGTTCTTAAAAGTGTCAGCATTTTGGCTGCACCAAAACAGTCCTTAATAAGCTGTATTAGTCAAATTTCATGAAATACAAATACTCAGTTTTAACTTTTAAAACACTAACAGCTTCATTTCCAAGAAGCTAACTACATTCAGTGCAACTCATCAGATCTCTTTCATGCCATATAGCACAGACTGAAAAGTTGAGGATTTTACCAGGTTAATTGAGGCCTATCTGAATAGACCTAATACTTATGCAGTGAAGTTAAATCACAGCCTGCACATTCTCTAAAGGTTGTTATAATAGGACTGCTGTAAATCTGTGCCCAGAAAATAGGGATTTTAGGCTAAGAATACATGTTTATTTTACGCAATTTTTTTTTTTTTTTTTTTTTTTTTGAGACGGTGTCTCGCTCTGTCTCAGCTCGCTGCAAGCTCCGCCTCCCGGGTTTATGCCATTCTCCTGCCTCAGCCTCCCCAGTAGCTGGGACTACAGGCACCCGCCACCTCGCCCGGCTAGTTTTTTTGTATTTTTTTTTTTTTTAGTAGAGATGGGGTTTCACCGTGTTAGCCAGTATGGTTTCGATCTCCTGACCTCGTGATCCGCCCGTCTCGGCCTCCCAAAGTGCTGGGATTACAGGCTTGAGCCACCGCGCCCAGCCTATTTTACGCAATTTAAAGCACCAATTTTGGGGGGATATTCAACTGAGTACTAAGAACAATTAAAAAATAAAGGTCAGTCATTTAAAAAGATAAATACAAGAAAATAAGGTAAAAACCTCCTGTTAAGTTTAGCATCACTAACCTTTTTGGCATAGCAGCCAGTTTTCATTTATCCTACTATTAATAAATGAAAAAATACGTGATCAAGACTTTTGGCCTAAATAAAATACTTTGAAATGAAAATAAAATAAATAGTGTCCTCACTTTATGTCAACAGCTTCTTGCAAACTGCATCTTTTAAGTAAAAGAGGTAAAACGAAATCATTTTTTTTCTTAACATTATAATGAAATGTTATTTGAGAGCTTGCTGTACGTCTTTTTGCTTAAATTCGCAGTTTCCAAGAACCTACTGATGATGTTCAGTGAGGACTTAATTGTATCTCAGTTGCTAAGTCTCTGATCATAGTCTAATATATACGTAGTATTTAGTATTTACTTGAAAACCTTTGGTTACTGATTATAGACCACAACACGCAACTGCTGCCAAATACAGAAGGCCTAGCTTTTAAGTCAGGATAAGATAAACCTCGATTTCCTACAACCATAGTATTCTTAGGAAGGATAATTTTCCTTTAACAGTCAGGATCCTCAGTACTTATAAAAACATCAGGTCCACTGGATAAAGTCTTACTCACTGACTCCCTACATTCTCCAGAGCTTCTGCTAGAGTAGTATGATGATATGGATAAAGATATTTTTTCCCAAATATTTTCAAACCATGTAATTTCATAGGTTCAACTCTGACTGCCTGCTAAGCTAGCTTAAATCTAACAGTAAACATGTTTATAGCAGTCTCCCAGCCTAAGTATTTCATCTATTCAATATTAATTCTCCTAACCCTTAAAACCACAATGATGGTATTATCTCCATTTATATACTGAGGAATGGAATAATTAAGTAGGTTAGCTCTAGAGCTACTAATGATCAAACAATATGAAAACATTTAAAACAATATGAAAACACTGCTTCCCCAACACCCCATCCCTATAAAACACAGGACTTCTTTTTTTGGAGAAATCCAACACAGTTCTCTGTCTCTTTAAAAGAACTTTAACATATCCACATAATCAACTAACCCCTTTCAGACATATGAACACCCATACTTGTTCAAAAACGCTAAGTTTATTCACACTGGTATGAAAACATTATCACGCCTACTCATAGCGTTTCTTCATATGATGGTTCCTTTTGCAGCAAATCCCCAACTCCACCCCAGGCAACCACTGACCAACTTCTTGTCACTATAAATCAGACTTTTATAGAAGCTAAATAATTTTAAACATCAACTGAAGGCTAAACCAAAACAGTTGACATATAGTGGCATTATCAATATAAATAAAAATAGTAAAAAACATGACCTCCTCTAAAGGAAAGATAAAATGTTTGTGGAGTTCGCTATTCATCTTTGAAATGGAACTGTCACTTCAGAAGTAACAGCAGAGTTGTTAACCAAGTCCCAGCTGAGTGACAAAATCATTCTGTTGGAAAAACGAAATAAAATTCATTTGCTATACTGGCGGTACTTGACAAAATGGATTAAGGATCACGTGAATCCACATATGCAGTACATTAACATTTGTTTTCTTTCGTTACACAGAGAACTACAATAAAGGATTGAACCCAATACTTTGGGAAGCTGAGGCAGGATTTTGTGAGGCCAGAAGTTTGAGATCAGCCTGAGCAACATAGGGGAGACCCCATCTCTTAAAAACAAAACAAACAAACAAACAAAAAAACCAATAAAGCTCTAATGGAGGTTTATTTTCTTTGATGCTCTCTTGAAGGCTTTGAGATTGCTGTAAATTCCTAGCCCAGAGTAGGTACTCAGAAACAAATGGACAAAAGACTTCACAACAAAGAGTGGGGAGTTCTTAAACTTAGGGGTGGTGGTAATGAACCCCTGGAAGTGTGCTGAAAAAGTAGGTACATTTTTCCTTTTTTTTTTTTTTTTTTTTTGAGAAAAGGTCTCACTCTTGTCACCCAGATTGGAGTGCAGTGGCATGATCAAAGCCCACTGAAGCCTCAACCACTCAGGCGATCCTACCACAGCCTTCAATCCCACCTCCACTCAGTCAGTCCCTGTAGCTGGGACTACAGAACATGCCACCATGTCCAGCTAATTTTTTTATTTTTTTGTAGAGAACTCTTTGTTCATAGTGTCTCATTATGTTGCCCCAGACTGGTCTCAAGCTCCTGGCCTCAAGCAATCCTCCCACCGCAGCCTCCCAAAGTATTGTAATTACTGGCTTGAGCCACTCTGTCCAGCTCTTTCACATTCTTAAAAGAAGCCCATAACTTTGATATGCATGCAATCCAGATGTACAGTCATGCGTTGCATAATGTTTTTGACAAGGACAGATCAAATACATGAAGGTGGTCTCATAAATACCATATTTTTACTATACCTTTTCTGTATTTAGATACACAGATACTTACCACTGTGTTAAACTGTCAACAGTATTCAGTACCAATACACAGGATGGTAGCCTAGGAGCAGTAAGCTACACCATATAGCTTGGGTGTGTCGTAGGCTGTACTATCTAGGTTTCTGTACGTACACTATGATGTTCAAACAACCTATGAAATGTCACCTAAAGACACATTTCTCAGAATGTATCTCTGTCATTAAGCTACCCATGCCTGTGAATGCAAAGCTCAACTATCAGCTACTGTTAAAGACCAAAAGGCCAAAAAAAAAGCCAATTCCTCAAAAGAATTTGTAAAACACAAACACCTCCAGCAACAAGTTTTCTTTTTTTTGTTTGTCCTCTTTATGGAGAATGGGATCTCACTACATTGACCAGGCTAGTCTCTAATTCTTGGGCTCAAGCTATCCTCCCGTCTCTGCCTCTCTTAAGAGCTGATATTACAAGTGTGAGCCACTATGACTAGTCAAATTTTCTAATACATCTTGAGGCAACGAACTCTTTGTTCAAATGAAATGCCACTTGGAAACCCAATATTTCCAGCTGAAAAGGGATAAGTAGGTGGGTGAGGTAGGCTGCTTGAGTCTTCCCTATGTTGTGCCCCAATCTCACTGAAAGCCCTAAAAAAGCAGCTCAAATCATACCTCTGGGATCACTGCTTGCAGTTTTCTTAATACATTAGCAAAAATAGTTTACAGTTCCAGTGTTACAAAAAGAAAGGTTTATGTTCTAACATTTATGCCTTACTGAAAGCACTAAGAAATATTCTGCCAAAACATTTTCAGGAGGTATTAAAGTTAATTAGTGACAATGTTAAACCAAAAATCTTAGACGCTGCATGTTCTAGGGAGCAAGCATGAAAATAAGTGTGCATGTGTTGGGGGTGAGCAATTTATACCTTATGCCAGGTTCACTAAGTTAATCTACCTCAGAACACCACAGGGGGCTGGGAGCAGAGTAATCCCAACACTTTGGGAGGCCAAGGCAGGCGGATCACGAGGTCCAGAGATCAAGACCATTCTGGTCAACATGGTGAAACCCATCTCTACTAAAAATATAAAAATTAGCTAGGCATGGTGGCACACACCTGTAGTCCCAGCTACTCGGGAGGATGAGGCAGGAGAATCGCTTGAACCCAGGAGCTGGAGGTTACAGTGAGCCGAGATTGTGCCACGGCACTCCAGCCAAGCGACAGAGCGAGACTCCGTCTCAAAACAAAAACAAAAACACCCCCACAGGGACTCTTTCCAGGATGTCTCCATACTCTCCACTAAGAATGCAGACTCAAACCAAGGTGATACGTCAAAGATCTCCCTGCAATTCTGAGTGGAAATAATTCTCAAAAGAAACTGTACCACTTCTTCTGGCTTACATATCAGAAACAGGACTGATTTACTGGCTCCAACACATTCTGGTGCTATTGGACCTTGAATTAGTTATATTAAATTTGAAAAAAAAATCTACTCCATGTAAATCTTAGATTCTCTTCATTAGAAGTGAACAGCAAATCTATTTTTAATAAAAGCTCTGATGTCTAGTATTATCAATAGACACTAGAAAGAATTCTCTACTCACAAGCACTTTTAAGCTATTTTCAACCACCTTTTTAACATAAGGTTGAGAAAGCTCAGGTTATTTTACACTAATACAGTAGCGTATAACCATAATACTACTTTTATTAATAATTTCCTCTTAGACTCATAACTGAGAAGAAAAAATACGTAACATTCCTTATTCACACCTTCATATTGGTGTTTTTGTTAATACATTTTTCCATGAAGAGCTGCCAAAAGAAACAAAAGGCTCCAAAGAACCACACACTGCTCCCTGGAGCCTTTCATGAGGCCGCTGAGTCCTCATGTTCATCGACAGGGTAGCTCCAAGAGTAGCGGCTGCAGCAGCTGGGCACTTGCCTTGTTACACACCTGCTACAAAGGCTTCTACAGTTGATTGTACTTCAGAAGAAACTGATACATCTCTCAAATAATCACAAGATAATTCTGGCAGCAACAGCCCACTTGACACCAAGCTGGATGAATATGAGTCTTGGATTTCTGAAGTGAAGACCTCCCTGGAAGTAGAACAGGGAGAGCTGAAAGGTTGAGAATACTGTTTCAGAGATACCTAAGCAGGAAACCCAACCTTAATACATCAACCATTTTTCTAAAAGGATTTTTACTCATTAAAAATGAGAAAAGATATTCTGAAATTTATACTATTACTGTTACTCTGAAGATGCCTAAGTGCATTTCTACTTTTATTTTTACATAGGCATTTGATGATTCAGCACCCAGCTCACAGCTTTAAAAATACACAATGTTGCTTAAGTCCCCTCTGCATTCTACCTACAACAAAAAATGTTACTTACCACATAGAATACCTTTAAAAGTAATTGACCAGAAGAGCACTAGAAACTTCTAAAGAATGACTCTGGTACTATAGATGTGAGACCTTGAGTAGGTCTGAATCACTACAAAAGAATTCCAGGAAGCTACATACTGAAACTGGTAGGAAATCCTATAAACTGAGCGATCATAAGATCAGGTAAACTTCTGCCACCCTGGACCCCAAAATAAGTGATAGACAATAACAGCCTACATCGAGTACTTAGGATAAATCAGGACAAGGCTTGCTTCAATAAGAAAGTCAGTAATCACAATGCATACCCCTAAAAATTATTTTTCAGGTGATGAGGTTGAAAAAACCGAGTAACCCTAGAGGAAGA
Organism: Mandrillus leucophaeus; assembly: GCF_000951045.1. Lineage (NCBI taxonomy): Eukaryota > Metazoa > Chordata > Mammalia > Primates > Cercopithecidae > Mandrillus > Mandrillus leucophaeus. The sequence goes on from NW_012102588.1 coordinate 2,418,867, forward strand.
AAACTAAAGGTGACAGATAAAGAATTCTTTTAAAAGAGAGGAACAAGAATGAATTGGAAATAATCAAGGGGGCGAAAAATCCTAAAGGTTATAAGCCCAACAGGCTAAGTTTGAAGTGCCTGTGTAAAGACTGCCCAATGAACTGCCTCACCATAAATATTAAAATGTAGCTTAATGAGAAAACGAAATACACAATTCTCACAGCAATATTATTTTTGCATGTGGAATTAACACAATTAGACTCCCTTAAAAATGATGTCTTGACTATTCAGTATAAAGACTAAATTTGTTTTTCTGGAGAAAATGTGTGTGTACTAAAGTGTGTGTGTACCTGCACACGAGTGAAGTATTTACAACCCTTTGGGCAATTAAGATGTGATAACATTAAAGATGACTATTACAGTACAACATGAAGTACACAATCATTTTAATTTCGTTTTCTAGCTTTCCTGGTTACAATTAAGCATAGGGAATAATCCTTTAAAGAGACACACTATTTTGGTAACTTTAAGGCAGAGCTCATTGCCTGCCTGTCCCCCACTCACCAAAGGAAAACATACAGAATACATGTGCAATACAGTAACTGCAACCAAGACCAAGTTAAGCAGGTTGTTAAGAAATAAGATGCTGGCTGGGCATGGTGGCTCATGCCTATAATCCCAGCACTTAGGGAGGCTGAGGCAGGTGGATCACGAGGTCAGGAGTTCGAGACCAGCCTGGCCAAGATGGTGAAACCACAAATAATGGTGAAATTATTTGTAAATTTTGTATTTTGTAATTACTACAGGCGCAGTGGCGGGCACCTACTCAGGCACCTACTCAGGAGGCTGAGGCAGGAGAATCGCTTGAACCCGGGAGGCAGAGGTTGCAGTGAGCCAAGATTACACCACCACACTCTAGCCTGGGTGACAGAGCAAGATTGTCTCAAAAAAAAAAAAAGAAGAAAAGCAAGAAATAAGATGCAATACTTCAGAGGCCCCTGTACATCTCTCCCAGGTGGTGGTGGGTACATCTTCCTTAGAATTTATTTAGACCTTCTCTAACCATCATTCCTTTGTTACTTAATAGTTTTATTCTTCTATGCAACCCTAAAACAGTGTTGGGCAGTATGGTACTTTTACATTCTGGTACTAGAGTCCTTATTCCACTGACTGGCAGTTTAAGTAGCACTGATCCAGGGACTACAGTCTATACCTGGGACTGGAACTGCTAAATTGTTAGTGGCAAACAGCTTTCAAGTTTTTTGCTCATTTTCTTGTTTTTGCCTTTTATTTATCTGAAGGAGCTCTTCATGAATTAAGGATAGCAAACCTCTCATTAGGAGGATTATTTTGAGGAGGACTGTTTTGTCGGAATTTCCATGTTGAACATACCAGAATAACCCCATCCTACCTTTGGTCATGCCAAATATAACATGTTCATGCTGAACCTACATGAGCTAAGAAAATACCAAACTTGTTTGGGAGATCTTTGCAAACTGGGCATCAGAGGATCCATGCAGTAAAGAGCAAGAAGCAGATAAAAAGTGATCTGAAGTCAACATAAAGCTCATACTGCCAACCACAGTGGCTAACCCCTGTAATCTCAGCACTTTGGGAAGCCAAGGAGGGCAGATCACCTGAGGTCAGGAGTTCCAGACCAGCCTGACCAACATGGCGAAACCCTGTCTCTACTAAAAATACAAAATTAGCTGGGCATGGTGGTGTGCGCCTGTAATCCCAGCTACTTGGGAGGCTGAGGCAGAAGAATCACTTGAACTAAGGAGGCAAAGGTTGCAGTGAGCCGAGATTGCACCATTGCACTCCAGCCTGGACAACAAAAGCAAAACTCCATCTCAAAAAAATAATAGTAAAAAAAAAAAAAATTAGTAGGGCATGGTGGCATGCACACCATGGCTGGACCTCATGATGGCTGGCTATGGCCTAGGCAGGTTGAACCTGACTATCCTAAACCCTGTAACCCAGTATGCTATACAGTATTTTCTACTCATGCGTAATGTAAAGAACAATGGATTATCAAAAAGGATAGCTAAATATCTGCTTTAGTTAACTTGTGACAAATTTGATGATTTGACTGGGCATGGATGACCCTGGAATGGAGGAAGGACAAAATATCTGTGCTCCCTGGGGCCTTATCAGTATATAAGCACTTCACTTGGAAGAGTCTCCTTAGGCTTACCTGAACAATGGGCAGTCTAGAACAGTAACCTACCATATACTAGATTTTACAGTTTACAAGCCCTTCTCATATATGCAATATCTCATTTATTCTAATGGAAGTTGAATATCGCAAAAGGGATTGGTTTACCTGGGGCTGGGGTGGGGTGTGGGGGGACCCAAACTGGAAAACTCTGAAACAGGCTGGGTGAAGACTGGGATGGAACACACAGATTGGTAGTATTAATTTTCTCAGCTAAACTAACCTCTGTAATAAATGCAAAAGCCATTTATCCCCTTTAAAAACTGGTCTATGGCCGGGCGCGGTGGTGCATGCCTGTAATCCCAGAACTTTGGGAGGCCAAGGAAGGCGGGTCATAAGGTCAGGAGTTCGAGACAAGTCTGACCAACATGGTGAAACTCTGTCTCTACTAAAAATACAAAATTAGCTGAGCATGGTGGCGCATGCCTGTAATACCAGCTACTCATGAGGCTGAGGCAGGAGAATCGATGGAACCCAGGAGGTGGAGGTTGCAGTGCGCTGAAATTGCGCCACTGCACTCTAGCCTGGGCAACAAGAGCGAAACTCCATCTCAAAAAAGAAAGAAAAAACTGGTCTACATTGCTTTCCAATCTTTTTGACCTTCCTAAAAAAAAAAATGCTATATTTGCTCAAAGCAAGAAATACCATGTCTCTAAAACTTTGTTTATCCATTAATATGCTAGTATTCACATTCTGCTTTTACAGAATATTTTTTTGCTACTTTACACAAGCACTGACACACCACTGACTCTACGCATGCCAAGGGGATAAACAGACTGTATTTCAACGATAGTGGTTTTACTCATCTTTTTGGTCAAAGAGTATCAACTGCCATTAATGAATGTTCTGTTAAATTTACTCATATCACAGTATACTTAAAGTATCAAATATCATCTGTGAGAAATTAAATGGGAGGGGGGGAAGAGAAGAAAAAAAAAAGTACCAAATATCAAAACTAAAATTTTCCCCTTTCTCTGCAGTCAGAGTCAACAACCTCCCTTTTTCTTTGAAACAGTCTTGCTCTGTCTCCTAGGCTGCAGGGCAGTAGTGCCATCTCAGCTCACTGCAACCTCCGCCTCCCGGGTTCAAGCAGGCCACAGCCTCCCTAGTAGCTGGGATTACAGGTGTGCACCACCATGCCCGACTAATTTTTGCATTTTTAGTAGAGACAGGATTTCGCCATGCTGGCCAGGCTGGTCTCAAACTCCTGACTTCAGATGATCCGTCGGCCTCGGCCTCCCAAAGTGCTGGGATTACAGGCATGCGGCACCGCACCCAGCGATAACCTCCCTTTTCTACTGACAATTTACAGTGAAACATGAGGAAGGAGTACTAGCAAATTAATAAAGAACATCTTTCCAGCCAGGTGCAGTGGCTCACGCCTATAATCCCAGCACTTTCGGAGGTGAGGGGGGAGGGAGGAGGATCACCGGTCTGGAGTTCAAGACCAGCCTGGCCACATGGTGAAACTCATCTCTACAAAAATACAAAATTTAGCCGGCCATAATGGTGGGTCCCTGTAATCCCAGCTATTCTGGAGGCTGAGGTGGGAGAATCACTTGAACCGGGGAGGCGGAGGTTGCAGTGAGCCAAGATCGCACCACTGCACTCCAGCCTGGGTGACAGAGGGAGACTCCGTCTCAAAAAAAAAAAAAACACCACCTTTCCTAGTTAAAATAATCCTAATTAGGTAGGGAGCTCCTACTAAGGCATGTGTACATACTAGGAGACAAAATGTGAATATTTAAAATACTGATGTTCTTCTGAAGTTCCTACATGAATATATAGAGTTGACTAATCACAACCACGTAAAAAAAAATTTTTAGAGTCCATTTAAGCAAATCAATTAACTGAATCCCTTTTCCACACTGCACAACATTAAAGAGTGTGTGATAATGGTTAATTCAATCTGACCTCATCACTGGATCAACTATGAGAAGCAAACTTAGCTTTCCATGTTTTAAAATATTTTCCATTAGGCTAATTCATTAATTATAATTGAACCTACAACCAAAATAAATAGAAAACTAGTCCACGGAAAACCTTTACTCCAGCATCAAGACCTAGGGGATTTCCTTTTTTTTTTTTTTTGAGACAGAGTTTTGCTCTTGTAGCCCAGGCTGAAGTGCAATGGCATGATCTCTGCTCAATGGAACCTCCACCTCCCGGATTCAAGCGACTCTCCTGCCTCAGCCTCCCAAGTAGTTGGGATTACAGGTGCCTGCCACGACGCTCGGCTAATTTTGTATTTTTTTTAGTAGAGATGGGGTTTCACCATGTTGTCCAAGCTGGTCTTGAACTCCTGACCTCAGGTAATTCATCGCACCTGGCCTAGGGGATTTCTTAAAAGGCTCGCAAAAACTTTTTCACAATTAGGGGCCCATTAATCTTTGATATTGACCTTAAAATATTTTGTTAAGATATTTTTACAGTGTTCACATACTACATCATACACACATTCTAAGTTATGAAAGAAAAGGATTATGTAAGCAACTTCCAAAGTTTCCAGACACTTAATGGAATTAACTATCTCAAAATTCAGGTGGTTGATTTAAAACCTAACTCTGAAGCCAATTCTGGATTCTCAGACTACCTGCACTGGAATCCTAGTGGACCAGTTCAAGTAGAGTTCATATAGCTACATGCTTTGCAATGCTATGGCCAAATAATTTCCATGAAGGCGGTTTTAACTCCTTTTAATGGTTTCCAAATAATATTGTTGATCTACAGAAAATTAACGCCAGGATTTTGGTGTCCAATAGAGCAGACTGTTACTGATTTGTAAGGATAAACACATTCCTGGAATGCGGAATTTTCTCTTGCCAATTTTACAAATTCTAGTCAAGAAACTTTTGGGGCCAGGTATCTTTGTGAATTCAGAATTCTCCAGATTTTTGAACAATAAGGTAGTACACATACTTTACATATGTTATGTAATACTCTTCAGGAGAATGAGTCAGCACCCTGCAACCACAATATTTCTGCAGCAAAATTTAGGAATATTAACACTAAATGGGATAAGTAAAGACAAAAATAGCCTCAAATCAGCACAGATTCAGGTCAAGATTTCCCCCCTCCCCCCAAATCAGTTAAGGTTACATTAAGGAAGCTATAAAAAAAATTATTTTTAAGACTTTTTGGATTTCAGAATGCTATGAAAAAGGGATTGTGTACCTGTAGCTTTATAGCAAAGCATCAAATATGAGACACGCAAAATTAGAAGATTACCTGTGAACATTTAAACAAGTTATATTTGTTTGACATAATATACACTGTACCTGGGCATAATAAAGTTAAAAGTCAGTCACTCTGGCTGACAGAACCTGCAGAATAAATAATCTTTAGCTTCTATCTGCTCCCATTCCTCCTACCCAAAAAGGAGGAGACACTACAGACTTTCTGAATCCTACATTATTAATCTAAAGACTACTTTTCCCTGATTTTGCAGAATCATTCAGCTCACTGACAACAGTCTCTCAAGAGAGTTTCTAAGAGGAAACACCAGTAGAAATATTAAATATAATGCAAGGTAACTTTTCTTTAAAGCAAGAGACTTGAATTAAAAGAAGGATTATCTTTTATTATGGTCTTCCTCAAAAGATGAAGCTTGTTCTTAAATTTCTGCCTTGGAACCAATTCACGACTATGATGGTAACTAACAGATCGCACCACCCAAAAAGGTTTTAAATCTCCAAGCCAACTTGGGAGAAAAACAGCAGGTATGTTGCAAACAGAACAGATGGACTAACAAAAATTAGGCAACTGACTTAGTATTGAAATGGCGATGACCCCGCTTCTCTTTAATATGCACACAAGCCACCTGGATATAGACTCTGATTCAGGTTTGGGTGAGGCTGAGATTCTGTATTTCTGTTCTAGGTAAGGATGCTCATGCAATTCATCCGAAGACTACACTGCATAACCAAGGACAGTAATACTCAAAAAAGAAATTATGACAGTTTAAGACAAAAAGAACTGTTCCAATCCAACATTATGTTATAGCTGGGATTCAAAACCCAGGCATTTGCTCAAATTTACACAGGTAGGAGAGAGCCAGTATGGGAAACCCTCTAGTCAACATTCTAAGTCAAAGCTTTCAAGAAATCTTAGTATTTAAACTGTGTTTCTTTCTCTTTAGCCTTAAAAATCTAATTTGTATTAACATCAAACGTTTGCTTTAACATACTCTAATTAGAGCAAACATTTTTATCCAATAGGGATCTGTTTAACAAGATCAGATTAAAGAAACACTAAAACTGATACCTCAGCTTTCCTGAAAACTTACCTCCAAGTCTCTGACCAAACTTAAAAACGCTTAAATTTTAATACCAAAATCCAAATTTCCGTAAAAGTCTATACACCACAGAATTTATGAACCTACACAAATCTAGCAGCCCAAATTTAGTTTACTGTGGAATTACATTTTGCACAGGGGCTCAATTCTAAAGTAAAATCCACACATAGAAAAGCAAGTATAGTTAAAAACTATCCTTGAAAATCTTTTTTAAACAGATACATATAAATATATTTATATATATCTAAATATTTATTTTAATACCATATATATTTAGATATATATATAAATTTAGATATATATGTAGCTCTGTCATCTTTCAGCAAGTCCTCTAAAAACAATCCGTTTTCCCTACCAGCTGAGTAGCAAAAATCATTTCACTAAATGGTTGAATGATGTAATAAACTACAACTTAAATCCCAAAAGCCCTTTTCAACTTATATTTTCTAAGTTATGCATTCAAGATAAAGTTTTAAACGATCCAGTCATTGATAAACAATGCACATAACTAAAGCAGTCAAGTCTGTAAACAGTAACTGTCGTATCTCTATTTCAGAAATTTAAAAGTCACTACACTTTAAGAGGTAAATACAATTTCAAATTCTGAAAAATACTAAGCAAGGCAGCACTCTTCCTTAGATTTTAAAGACCTCCTCCCCCACCAACAAATGCAAATACTTACATGGACAAGTTGGGAGATGGAACCCCCCTATCATCAGCTAGGTTCCCAAGGTGGCTCAGCGTTGAAGTCGAACTGCTCTCTATACAGCACTTCTCCTAGGCCCTCTGGGTAGTTGTATACTTGGTCAGAAAGTTCGCCCTAAAAGAAGGAAATAGAAGTAGCAGAAGATAGTCCTATGTTAAAAAAAAGTTTAGGCTGACTTAAACATAAACTGTAGAATACATGCTCCTTTTATAACAATGTTTCATTAAAGTCACATTACACAAATGATGTTTTCAAAGGGTTTACCCCAGTACCAAGTACTTTATGTAGTAAACATTTCCAAGCTGCTGTACTATTAAAAATTAACAGAACTCGATGTCATGGCCATCTTACCAAGTTGTTTTATCTGCCAACTCATGAGTTACCAACCTTCATTTTTGAAAATGAAAACTTCATTTTTGCTTTTATTTGTCCTCTAAAACTCCACATTTTTAAGTGACCCAGAATTTAAAAAATTCCAAGTACCCCCACCAATCTAATGTATATGCAAGACTTTATATTAATAATGTACTAGCATGATGTAATAGTTTGGAACCACCCGGAACACTCTTTTACAACTCAAATAACTTCTTTGCCTTTTACATTTTAAGTGTAAAATTCCACCACAATACCAAAAGAAGATTTTAACTTAGCTAATGCATTATATATGTATCTAAACTAACTTCTGAGAAACATAAAATAACTTGAGAACTACCTTATAATATTAAGCAACTAATCTCTTAAGATTTAACTCCTCATATCTAACCTACTTAAGACATAATTCATTCTATTATCACCAGCAGCAAATAAATGTGATAAGTGCACAGCACACTATATAACATGCTAGGTGAGTTTTAGACATTGTTATCACTCATCACCTCTAAGCTAAAATGATATACCTATGTTTCTATTTGTAATTCAGTGGTTACTGTTTTAAAGTAATATAATCTGATGGTATTTGCTAGAAAGGGGTGGTAAGAAGGAAGCCAGAAAACCAGAAATTATAAAGTCAAGAGTTGGAGGGATTTCAGAAGCACTGAAGGCATACCTAAAGTGTATCTCACCAGGATCAAGGCACTCCTGGTGGAGGCAAAATGTTTCATCTATCTAGAAGGAGAAACTGATCACACGCTCAATGAATAACATTTATGGATAATGAGGAAAGAACTCCTACAAACATGCAATGATGATAATAATCTTACATTAGATTCCAAATAATGTACTACTCCATAACAAACATTCTGATTCTTTCAACACCGACATAATTTTTTAAATAAATAAAAAGTTGAGTCATGATGGGGACAGATCATTCTCAATTATCCTAAGGAATAGGATCAGATACCCTGGGTGAGACATTATTCATCTTTTCCTCAATACATATATTCACAGCTATTTTGCTGCTTAATGCAACCCAAGAGCAATGATGTGAAACATTAAGGACACTAAATGTCAGGCATTCCGGAATGTTCCTCAGTGAGAACCCTACATTTCCACTTAACAAAAAGATACTAGTAGGGAATGAAGGCTCTAGAATTTGAAAGGCATTATTTAAACAGAAAAAATAAGGCTAGACGCAGTGGCTCCGAGCCAGCGGATCACTTGAGGCCAGAAGTTCAAGACCAGTCTGGTCAACATGGTGAAATCCCATCTTCTATTAAAAATACAAAAATCAGCTGGGCGTGGTGGGGCACACCTGTAATCCCAGCTACTCAGGAGGCTGAGGCACGAGAACCGCTTGAACTCAAGAGGCGGAGGTTGCAGTGAGATTGTGCCACTGTACTTCAGCCCAGGCAACAGAGGGAGACCCTGTCTCCAAAAAGAGAAAACAAAAAAGAAGAGAAGAAAAGATGAGCCAGGTGTGGCAGTATGCACCTATAGTTTCAGCTACTGAGGAGGCTAAGGCAGGAGGACTGCTTTGAGCCCAAGAGTTTGAGTCCAGCCTGGGCAATACAGCAAGACCCTGTCTATTGAAAAAGTGCATAGGATAAGCACATTAAGATAAACATACAGGATAGATAAGCCCTTCTTATAAGCACTTACATACAGGATAGATAGAATGTTTATCCTGACAGGATAAAAAAGCAAGAAGAAGGAGTTGTTAAATGGAAATGCAGAGAAAAGGCAGTATGGAAAAAAATAAATTATTTTCACTTAGAATGGTGTATGTAAACACTGCAAATTCTCCAACAACACCTTAGAGAATAGCACAGAGAGGGCTCAGTTGGTCAGTAAGATACAAGAAGCATTTTATGTAATTTTTTAAAATTTTATTTTCTTAAAGAATAGAGACGGGGTCTCACCATGTTACTCAAGTTGGTCTTGAATTCCTGAGCTCAAGTGATCCACCCGCATTAGCCTTCCGAAGTGCTGGGATTACAGGTGCAAACCACCGTGCCCAACTACAAAAACTTTCTATCACTTTGACAGTAACTATTCCAAACTTAGTATCTTAAATCAGTATGTCTCTGAAAACCAATGCCTTTACCAATGATTTTTAAAATTGTTCTGTGGTATTCTTTATAAAAACCCCAAACCCCAGTTTAATCATGAGAAAAACATCAGGTAAATTCCAAGTTTAGGGGAGGGGAGTATTCTACCAGATATCTGACAGTGCTTTTCTAGACTGTGATAGTAATGAAAAACAAGGGAAGACTGAGAAACTGTCACAGACCAAGAGAAACTGGGGAAGACCTGACAACTAAATACAATGTGGTAACCTGGATTCTGGAACAGAAAAAAAAAACATTAAAGAAAAACTGGCGAAATCCAAATATAAATCTCGAAAGTAGTTAATAGGGCCAAAGTCAGTTTCTTAGTTTTAACAAAAGTACTATAATAACGTAAGATGTTTCTAATAACTGGGTGGTAAGTATGCAGAAACTGTATCTCTGCGACTTTGCTGGGCAACTAAAATACTCCAAAATCAAGTTTATTTTATTTATTTATTTTTTGAGATGAAGTCTCCCTCTTGTCCCCCAGGCTGGAGTGCAGTGGCGTGATCTCAACTCACTGCAACCTCCGCCTCCCAGGTTCAAGAGATTCTCCTGCCTCAGCCTCCCGAGGAGCTGGGATTCCAGTCGCCTGCCACCATGGCCGGTGAATTTTTGTATTTTCAGTAGAGATGGGGTTTCAGTATGTTGGCCAGGCTGGTCTCGAACTCCTGACCTCAGTACTCCTGACCTCGATCCATGCGCCCGGCCTAATAAAGATTATTTTAAGAAAACCAACCAAGGGATAGTCACCTAATGGGCTACTACTCAGCAACACAAATAATCTACTGATAAAGACAACAGGGATGAATATTAAAAATGTGCTGAGTTAAAAGAAGCCTTTTACACCAAAGAATGCATACTGTATGATTCCATTCAAGCAGAAATTCTAGAATAGAAGAAAATAATCTATGGGTTAAAAAAAAAAAAATTCAAGATCAGTCGGGCGCGGTGGCTCACGCTTGTAATCCCAGCACTTTGGGAGGCCGAGGTGGGTGGAACATGAGGTCAGGAGTTCGAGACCATCCTGGCCAACACAGTGAAATCCCGTCTCTACCAAAAATACAAAAAGTAGCTGGGCGTGGTGGTGGGCGCCTGTAATCCCAGCTACTCGGGAGGCTGAGGCAGGAGAATCGCTTGAACCCGGGAGGCGGAGGTTGCAGCGGGCCGAGATTGTGCCACTGCACTCCAGTCTGGGCGACAGAGCTAGACTCCATCTCAAAAAAAAAAAAAAAAGATCATGGTTGGCTCTGTGGTGAGTGGGAGAGAATTTGAAAGGACAAGAAAAAACTTTTAAGGGTGATGGCGATGTTCTACATCTTGATAAAAGGTTTAGGTTACACAGCTGTATTTTTCTCAAAGTTTATCAAATTGCATACTTCACACTTGTGGGTTTATACTGATGTGAATTTTACCCTCTAAGATTTAAAAAATAGTCAGCGGTACTGAGCTCTATTTAATATGCATATACTAAAGTTGGAGGGGTGAAGTGTTCTGCTGTCTCCAGCTTAGTTTGAAATGCATCAACAAATAAGGCAAAATGTTAATTGCAGAATCTAGGTGGAAGCAAAACTCTTTCACCTTCTGTTTGAAAGTGTATGTAATAAAACCTTGGGGGAGAAAGGCACTGACTACTCGACCTCACTTAGCACCACCGATAATCAATTTCTTTTGGAGTCTTTCCTACTTAAACTCCTCGGGGCTTATTTCTCTTCATGATCAGCATCTGCACGCTCTAATTTATGTAGAAGAAATTAATCAATAAGGAGGGGCTTTCTAGACAATCATGACCCATATTTCTGCCAACCCCTGCTATATTTGACGTGCTTTGATGTACTTCTACTTTGTGCTTTGATGTATCTCTACGTTAACCTTTGCTGAGCGCAAGGCAATTCCCCCTCCTTTGAGTCCTTAGATTCCCACCCAGTCTGGGAATTCACGATAGAAACACGACGGGACACAGAACTAATACAACCAAGATGCCACCACAAAATCCAGTTAGATGTGCTGAAACTTGGGGCGGTAAACTGTGTCCTCGGCTGTTTCGGGTTTCGGAACCAGCAGCTTAGTCTATGAAACACTCCTTCAGGATAGATACCGTGTAAGTGTTAGAACACGTCACCACCAACAACCGTTGTCAGTCAAGACAGTAGCTGATAAGCCACCCGTCTACCAATCTGCCTCTTTCTGCCCAGGAACCGTGGCGCGGACGGAAAAACGAAGCCAGGGTGACTAATCCTCAGGCTCCAGGAGGTGACTGGGGTGAGTGAAGGCGACTTGACCCAATCAGGAACGCCGCAGGGGCGGAGCAGCAGCCCCGAGGCTTCCAGAAGGGGCCAAAGGCCTCTCGCTCGCTACCTGACACCGGGGCTTCCCCGCCGCCAGGCCCCAAGTGGCGTCAACTTTCCTCCACCAGAGGGGGACCGCGCTCCTCGCGCCCCCCAGGAATCCGACTTCCTCCGCAGCTGTCACCAGAGGCCGGCGCGGGGCCCGCCCCGCTCCATTCATAACCAGGACCCCAGCCGTTGCAGCCCACAGCGCCGCCC
>NW_012102588.1:2431532-2432037 GCF_000951045.1 Mandrillus leucophaeus
CCCCCGAGGCCAGCCCCGCGTCCTGGCCCCTCCCGCGCTCCTCGGCTCGGTACTCACGTGAGATAACGGCCCAAAGAGTCGGGTAAAGCGTCTTCTCTTTTTCGGCGGAATTTTTAAAGAGGGATGTGGTTACCTTGAGCAGAAATACCCAAGGCGGCCTGGGCCATAGGCTGCGGGAACGACGTGGGGGTAAAAGCGCGGCACCGACACCAGCTGTGCAGCAGTGGCGGCGGCGGCCGAAGGAGAAATAGAACAGCGCAGGCAAAAGAAGAAAGGCGCGGTCTGGGTGGGAAGAGGATTCGGACTCGTAACACCGCAGAGCAGCACAGTGAGAAAGGATGAGACGAGGCAGAGGAGGCGACGGCAGAAGAAAAAAGGAAAAAAAGAAACGCTGCGGCCGCGATCTGAGCCTGAGAGTGTGAGAAGGCGGCGCCAGCGACGCCAGTATTTATATTAGGGGGCGTGGCCTGGTGACATCACAGCCGGCCGGGCAGCCGCGCGAGCG
>NW_012102588.1:2433154-2433660 GCF_000951045.1 Mandrillus leucophaeus
TAAGATAAAATGATATAATACTGTTCCTACTTAGATCACCTTGGTCCATTGATTCAAACTTATATGCTGTTGTGCCAATAGATATGAAAGGTTGAATGAATTAGATGATTGATAAGGGTAAGTCACTCAAAATAATAGTTAAGGCTGGGCATGGTGGGTCACGCCTGTAGTCTCAGCACGTTGAAAGGCTAAGGTGGGGGGATCCCTTGAGCCTGATAATTCAAGACCAGCCTGGGCAACATGGTGAAATGCTGTTTGTACAAAAATTACAAAAAGCCAGGCATGGTGGCATGCACCTGTAATCCTAGCTCCTTAGGAGGCTGAGGCAGGAGAATCACGTGAGCCCAGGAGGTCAAGGCTGCAGTGAGCTGGGATCGTGCTACTGCACTCCAGCCTAAGTGACAGAGCAAGACCCAGTCTCAAAAAAAAAAAAAAAAAAAAAAAAAAAAAAAAAAAAAAAAAAAAAAAAAAAAAAAAAAAAAAAAAAAAAAGAAAAGAAAGGAAAA
>NW_012102588.1:2434431-2439493 GCF_000951045.1 Mandrillus leucophaeus
CCGCCTCTCGGACGCCTGTGCTCACGCTGCGAGGCCCAGTGCATTGTGAGCCCGGTCGGGCTCCACGCTGGCAGCGTATGAGAGCTGTCCTGGGCCGGAGGTGGCGCGACCCCTGTGCGGCCTAGAGTGGGCCTGGGGTAAGCCTGTGTGGGCGCCGCTGCCGAGCCTTCCCGTCGAGGTCCCTCTGCTTTGTGAGGCCTGTAGTCCACCCTGGGGACTGTCTTCCCCGACTGAGGCGCCCGCCCTCGGGGATGCGGTACTCCTTTAGGGAAGCGAGTTCCTCGTGGCCAGAAAGGACCGGCCCAGTGTCCGGGTGTTAAAAAGGGTTGTGATCGCGTGAAAATGTCCTCAGTGCTCGTACATTGCAATACGGTGCAGTGGAAATTTTTTAAAGGAATATGGCTTTTATGTCTTCATTTTTAAAAGGATTGGTGCAGTCAGTCCCAAGCAGGACCTGCTTTGGAGAGGGAATTACTGATGTTACAAGTGCACATTACTTCAATCACCTAGGTCTCATTTTCGCGGTCGTTTTAATTTTTCTACTTCGCAACAGACTTTTTTTTTTTTTTATTGTGGGTTCTAAGATGATCTATATAGCTTTTAATTTATTTCCATCTTTTTTAGATGCCTTAGCACTAAATGATCGTGATCAGAGACCCCGAGTTCTTTCGTGCTACTACGCTTTGCAACCCAGACACATAGCACAAATGGAGTATGTATTGACACACCCCTGTAAAGTTAAGATCTTTGATATTAAGACGCTGACTTTTCCCCCTTTCATTCTTCTGAACCCTTTGTGTACTTTGAGCAGCACTGTGGTTGATTAATAAATCATAAAATGTGAAAGGCAGAAAGCGACCTTCCTAAGTGGAAAAGTAGGATATCTTGCGAGGCTGAATGAAAGAGTTTCGGTAGAATCAGGAGCTGTGGACGCATTCCTGATTTTGTTTTTCCTTATTTTGCTCGGCTGTATCTTGGCTCTGTCTTTCATTTCTTGAAAGTTCTGTTCCATTCAGAACATTTAAAAGCACAGCCAATCACTAGACCCTCTCTGGTGGAGGAAGAAAAACCAGAGATGAATACAACATTTGAAACCTTGCTTACAATCTAGTAGGGGAAATAAGACAGTGATACAAAATAAATTGTTGACTGATACAAATAAAATGCTGCAAGGACCTAGTGGAAGGAAGAGATGATTGCAGCGAAGTGAGAGAAAGGCTGCTAGGGAAAGGTACAGAGTGATTTTGAGAAAAGCCGTTCTAGACAAAGGTGCTTCCTTTTTCACCAAACTCACCTGTTTGGTGATTATTAGAGTAGATGTTCCAGTGTTCCAGGCAAGGGAAACGTGAGAGAAGGCCCAGAAGTATTTTGAGTAGCCTTTCTGGTTCCAGCATAGGGGAATGGTTGGTTGCAAATGAGAATGAAAGAGTAGATTAGGGTGACATCAAGAAGACATTGGAGGCTGGGCGCGGTGGCTCACACCTGTAATCCCAACACTTTGGTAGGCCGAGGAGGGCGGATTACCTGAGGTTGGAAATTCCAGACCAGCCTGACCAACATGGAGAAACCCCATCTCTACTAAAACTACAAAATTAGCTAGGCGTGGTGGCACATGCCTGTAATCCAGCTACTCAGGAGGCTGAGGCAAGAGAATCCCTAGAACCCGGGAGGCGGAGGTTGCAGTCAGCCAAGATCACACCATTGCACTCTCCAGCCTGGGCAACAAGAGTGAAACTGCGTCTCAAAAAAAAAAAAAAATTGGAACTTGGACTTTATTCTGGAACCATATAAACAGGAACATGATATGCTCAAAAATATGTTTTTTAAAAGATAACTCCAGCACCAGTGGATGGGATTGAAAAGAGGTAGAAAATTTGGAAGTGAAGGAAACTTCACAGTTTTGTGGCGTGTTTTTTTTTTTTTTTTTTTTAGTACTAAGGGGGCCGGGCGTGGTTGCTCACTTGGTAGCTGAGTGATGGTGTGGTGGCCTAGCACTTTGGGAGGCTGAGGCGGACAGATCACTTGAGGCCAGTAGTTTGAAACCAGCCTGCCCAACATAGCGAAACCCTGTCTGTACTAAAACTACAAAAATTAGGCAGGCGTGCTAGTGCACGCATGTAGTCCCAGCTACACGGGAGGCAGAGGTTGCAGTGAGCTGAGATCGCACTACTGCACTCCAGCCTGGGCAATGGAGATGGACTCTGTCTCAAATAATAATAATAAAAGTACTAAGGGGATTCAGAATGGCACAGAGAGTAGAGATAATCTTGACTTTCAAATGAGATGAGAAGGTGTCAAATGATTTGGGGATATTAAGCTTATCAACAGGGAGAATTCTGGAGCCATAAACAGAGATAGAAATAGAAGGACCCGGCCAAGCGAAGTGGCTCATGCCTGTAATCCCAACACTTTGGGAGGCCGAGGCGGGCAGGTCACGAAGTCAAGAGATGAGACCATCCTGGCCAACGTGAAGAAACCCCGTCTCTACTAAAAATACAAAAATTAGCTGGGCGTTGTGGCGGGCGCCTGTAGTTCCAGCTACTCGGGAGGCTGAGGCAGGAGAATGGTGTGAACCCAGGAGGCGGGGCTTGCCCTAAGCGGAGATCATGCCACTGCACTTCAGCCTGGGCAACAGAGTGAGACTCCATCTCAAAAAAAAAAAAAAAAAAAAAAAGGACCCAGTTTGGAGGGATTAAGGTGAGGCTGGGATTTTTTGCTTTGTGTATGTGTGTGTGCGCAACAGTGTGTCACTGTCACTCAGGCTGAAGTGGAGAGGCACAGTCTCACTGCAGTCTCCACCTGCTGGGACCAAATGATCATCCCACCTCAGCCTCTGAGTAGCTGGAACTACTGGTGCACCATCAAGCCCGGCTAATTTTTTGTGAAGACAGGTCTTGCCATGTTGCCCAGGTTGGTTTTGACCTCCTGGACTCAAGTGATCCACATACTTCGGCCTCGCAAAATGCTGGGATTATAGGCATATGCCACCACACCAGGTCTGAGGCTGCTCTGATATAGAGTTTGAGCTGTTGAAGAAATAGCCAGGTAAAAATGATCCAGAGGCCTCTGAAAATGGGGAGATCTAGAACCCTCTGGGTGTGAATTTGGGAGCCTTTCCTACAGATGATAACTAAGGAATTATTGAGGTATACAAGAAAAGGGTATAAGCACAGGATCTGTAGAATGCCAGAGAGAAAAGACAGCAGCAGAGAAGACCAAGAGGCCAAAGAAAATCACAATAGTGCAATGCTATGCTATTCAAGGAGGAGGGTGCTTATTGCAGAATGGGATGATCAGAGTTGTCATGTACTCAAACAGGATGCAAAGGGGATTCTGATTTTGCCAAATGGCAAATCATTGGTAAACTCCAATCTCATATTAAAAAATTTGGGTTTATCAATGCTATAGGAACTATATGCCATAGGAACCTAACTCTTATTTAAATCAATTTGTCTCTGGCAAAATTGGTTTTGTTATGCAATACATGGTTTGACTTAAAGTTACAGTTTCCAGGAACCTATGGATGACATCAGGTGAGGATGTACTGTGTTAAGTACTATTGTATATAGTAGATTAAGGCATTGTAGCATTGTAGTATATTATTGCAGTCTTAACACTTGGGAGTATAATGTGTTTTAGTTCCCTGCCAGCCCACAGCATTATTCAGACGAACCAATAAAATTTTGTTTTGAAATTCAAGGCACATCTCACTTTCTTTTTTTTTTCTCCTGAGAGACTCTCACTCTGTTTCCCAGGATGGAGTGCAGCGGCATGATTATAGCTCACTGCAGCCTCCACCTCCTGGGCTCAAGCGATTCTCTCACTTCAACCTCTCAAATAGGTGGGATGACAGGTGTGCACCACCATGCCTATTTTTTTTAAAATTTTTTGTAGACACAGGGTTTCACTATGTTGTCAGAGCTAATCTCGAACTCCTGGGCTCAAGCAGTCCTCCCACTTCAGCCTCCCAAAGTGTTGGGATTACAGGTGTGAGCCGCCACACCCAGCCTATCTCACCTTCTTGATGCTACAAAACCCTCCTCAGTCCCCCTGTTTGTTCTCTTTGCTCCCAAGTGCAATCCCTGTGTGGGCCTGCATAGCTTACACTACTTTCCTCCTCTTGTCGGAGGGAATTTGTGACTAATAAACTGTTGTCGATCTTTAAAGAAAAAAAAAGTTTGGGTTTATATTCCAAAGGCATTGGAAAAGGCTTTAATCATGGAAATGATTTGCATTTTCGAAAAGGTAAGAAAGTGGGGCTGGGAAGGTAAAGTACTCTTAAGTTTATGGCAGGCAAAACATACGAGAAGCCATTGTAGTCATTCATGGAGAATAGTAAGGGCCTGGAAAGAATTTTCTGTATAACCTTTACCAGAGTAATTTTAATCAGTAGAATAGGAGAAACAGGAAGTTGTAAAGGGTTGAGTGAGGAGCTGTTGCAGTCAGTGAATGTTGACTTCTTTTTAGGTAGATGATGTTGGACTAGGGCCTATGCCAACATGATTAGTATTTGTGTGTTCAGATTTATAGAATAATCCTAGCTTTACATAAATACAATAGAGCCTTGAAAACTATACTACAGTAGGCCAGGCACAGTGGATCATGCCTGTAATCCCAGCACTTTGGGAGGCCGAGGCGTTCAAGACCAACCTGACCAACATGGAGAAATCCCGTCTCTACTAAAAATACAAAATTAGCCAGGCGTGGTGGCTTATGCCTGTAATCCCAGCTACTCAGGAGGCTGAGACAGGAGAATCACTTGAACCCAGGAGGAGGAGGTTGCAGTGAGCTGAGATGGCGCCATTGCATTCCAGCCTAGGCAACAAGAGTGATACTCCATCTCAAAAAAAAAAAAAAAAAAGAAAAGAAAGGAAAAGAAAAGAAAAGAAAGAAAACTATACTACATTGGAATAGACAACTTAGTATAACTTTAATGGAAGGATAGCTATATAATGAGAATGGCATATTTAACTGTGTTTGGGGTTTTGGTTATTTTGCCAAGTCAGGTTACTCATACACAAATACGCAGGTAGTGCCAACAAAAATATTATTAAATAGAGCC
>NW_012102588.1:2439824-2462873 GCF_000951045.1 Mandrillus leucophaeus
AAAAAAAAAAAAAAAAAAAAAAAAAAAAGGTAAACTTAAAATCATCACCCTATAATAGAAGTCTCATGTAACCACATATATAAAAGTAAAGAGTCTACTGGTAATACAGAGTAAAAATCCCAGTTTATTGAATGCTATGGTTTGAATGTGTACCTCAAAATGCCTGTATTGGAAACTTAATCCCCAGTGCAATGTTGTTGGGAGGTGGGGCATCATGAAATGTGATTAGGTCATGAGGGTAGAGTTAATAGATTAATGCCAGAGGGGGTTCCTTATAAGAAGGGGAGTTCAATCTTCTTACTCTCTTTCTCTGTTGTCCTCTCTTTGCTCTTCCACTATGGGATGACCCAGCAAGAAAGACTTCAGCAGATGCTGGCCCCTTGATCTTGGACTTCCCAGCCTTCAGAACAGTGAGCCAATAAATTTCTGTGCATTATAAATTAGCCAGTCTGTGGTATTCTGTTACATCAGCACGAAATGGACTAAGACAATGGGAATGTTTAAAGATAGCTTCCTATACATTTTTATTGCTAAGGTAAATTCCTAGAGTACTCATTATCCTATAGAAAACCAAAATATACAGGTATTGAATAGTGAAAACATTCACATTTTAAAACATGATATTTTAGCCATCCACTACATCTTTTTGTGCTCCAGTAACCTTTCTAAAAAGCCAACTTGCTTACCAAGAATCTAATGCTATGGTATTTATGGTCTAGTAAAAATGTTTCAAATTACATTGCTCAGTACAGAGTTTAGATTATATACTATTCTCTCTTTTAACTAAATAGATGTAAAAAGCCTAACAGATGCTCCTTTATTTGCTGAGTATCTGTTATTAAAATCCTGACCGAGTGCAGTGGCTCACGCTTATAATCCCAGCACTTTGGGAGGC
This sequence comes from Mandrillus leucophaeus, assembly GCF_000951045.1. Lineage (NCBI taxonomy): Eukaryota > Metazoa > Chordata > Mammalia > Primates > Cercopithecidae > Mandrillus > Mandrillus leucophaeus. Next base: position 2,440,720 of record NW_012102588.1, read on the forward strand.
CAAGGTGGGTGGATCATTTGAGGCCAGGAGTTTGAGAGCAGCCTGGCCAACATGGTGTAAACCTCATCTCTACTAAAAACACACATACCAAAAATGAAAAAATTAGCTGTAGTCCCAGCTACTTGGGAGGCTGAGGCACGAGAATCACTTGAAACCCAGAGGCAGAGGTTGCAGTGAGCCAAGACTGTACCACTGCACTCCAGCCTGAGTGGCACAGTGAGACTCTGTCAAAAAAAAAAAGAAAACAAACACAAATCCTTAAAGTAATTTTTTTTCCTTTTAAAAATTTTTTTGGAGGCAGAGTCTTGTGCCTCAGCATCCTGAGTAGCTGGGAGTAGAGGCATGTGCCACCTTGCCTGGTTGATTTTTGTATTTTTATAGAGATGAGGTTTCACCATGTTGACCAGGCTGGTCTTGAACTCCTGACCTCAAGTGATCTGCTTGCCTTGGCCTCCCAAAGTGTTGGGATTACAAGCATGAGCCACTGTGCCAGGCTAGACTTGTAATTTCTTTACCTGGGTTGGCTTTTACCTCAGATGACAAATCATTTTATTTAATTATATTGTTATGTTTAATTCTTTTCACAAAATATAGCACTTAGGTCAGTAGGGTTCTGTGCAGTTCCAGTCTAGAGGTGCCCTGTGTCTCATGTGTCCATGTGAAGAGACTACCAAACAGGCTTTGTGTGAGCAACATGGTTGTTTATTTCACCTGGGTACAGGCGGATTGAGTTCGAAAAGAGAGTCAGCAAAGGGTGGTGGATAATCATTAGTTCTTATAGGTTTTGTGATAGGTGGTGGAGTTAGGAGCAATGTTTTGCGGGCAGGGGGTGGATCTCACAAAGTACATTCTCAAGGGTGGGGAGAATTACAAAGAACGTTCTTAAGGGTGGGGGAGATTACAAAGTACATTGATCAGTTAGGGTGGGGCAGAAACAAATTATAATGGTGGAATGTCATCAGTTAAAGCTATTTTCACTTCTTTTGTGGATTTTCAGTTGCTTCAGGCCATCTGGATGTATATGTGCAGGTCACTGGGGATATGATGGCTTAGTTTGGGCTCAGAGGCCTGATATTCCTGTCTTCTTACATTAATAAGAAAAATAAAACAAAATAGTGGTAAAGTGTTGGGGGGGCGAAAATTTTGGGGAGTGGTATGGAGAGATAATGGAAGATGTTTCTCAGGGCTGCTTCGAGCGGGATTAGGGGCGGCGTGGGAACCTACAGTGGGAGAGATTCAACTGAAGATTTTAGGGTAAGGGGTGATATTGTAGGGTTGTTAGAAGGAGCATCTGTCGTATAGAATTATTGGTGATGGCCTAGATGCGGTTTTGTATGAATTGAGAAACTAAATGAAAGACACAAGGTCGGAATAAAAGAAGGAGAAAAAGAGGTATTAAAGGACTAAGAATTGGGAGTCCCCAGGATGTCCAATTAGAGAGTGCTCAAGGGGGTTCAATGTTATTGTTTGCTTGGTTGGCGAGTTTTTGGGCTCTATCCTTGAGTTTTTTTTTTATGTTGTCATATACCAGGCCAGATTGATTTAGGTAAAAACAACACTCTTCATTTAAAAATATACAAAGTCGTTTTTTTTTTTGTTTTTTTGTTTTTGTTTTTTTCGCAGTGAGTAAGTCAGGGCCTTGGCAATTTTGGAGGAAAGAGAAATGCAAAGCCAGCAACTATTTGTTAAGGAAGGATTAGAAATGGCTAGGAGGGAGTGAGATTGATAGTGTGGTGGAGATAGCTGGGGAGAGGTAGAGGGTGGCATAAGAACGGGAACCAGAATAAGAGTGAGTATAAAAGTAAACAATAGGACTTCATCAGGGTGAAAGTATTGGGGGTACCTTGCCACTGAAGATCTTCTATCCACTTCAAGAAAGACTTAAGGGTGGCGGTTTGAGGTAAACCCAGGAGCCACTAAATACCAAGAGCCTGAGAAACTGAGGTGGGAAGGCCAAACCAAGGAATTACGTCTGACAGAAGGGAAGAAATGACCACCGTGGCCTTCTCAGACCCTGTGAGAAAGGCCTCTACCTATCCAGTGAAAGTGTCTACCCAGACCAAGAGGTATTTTAGTTTCCTGACTCGGGGCATGTGAGTAAAGTCAGTTTGCCAGTCCTGGGCAGGGGCAAATCCCCGAACTTGATGTGTAGGGAAAGGAGGGGGCCTGAACAATCCCTGAGAAGTAGTAGAATAGCAGATGAACACTGAGAAGTGATTCCCTTAAGGATAGATTTCCACAATGGAAAGGAAATGAGAGGTTCTAAGAGGCGGGCTAGCGACTTATAACCTACATGGAAGAGGTTATGAAATGACAATAGAATAGAATGGGCCTGTGAGGCTGGAAGGAGATATTTTCCTTGCTCCAAGAACCATTTGCCTTGTGTGGGAAGAGATTGATAGGTGGAAGTTTCAGTGGGAGAGTAGGCTGGAGTGACCAAATGAGAAGGAGAAAAACTGCCGTGAGGGACAGAAGTTGGAATGCTAGCTGCTTTTTTTTGCTATCTTATCAGCATAAGCATTGTTCTGAGCGATGGGATCTGATGCCTTTTGATGGCCCTTGCAGTGAATGGCTCCAGCTTCCTTTGGAAGTAAAGCCGCCTGGAGAAGAGTTTTTATTAAAGAGGCATTAATAATGGAGGACCTTTGCGTAGTGAGGAAACCTCGTTTTGCCTATGTAACAGCATGGTGGTGCAGGATATGGAAGGCATATTTAGAGTCAGTATAAATATTGGCATGTAATTCCTTTGCAAGAGTGAGGGCTTAAGGCAATGAGTTTGGCTTGCTGAGAGGTAGTGGAGGGGGGCAGAGCAGTAGCCTCAATGATAGATGTGGAAGATACTATAGCATAACCTGCCTTTGCTAGTGAGTGGGGATTAGGCCTGGTGGAACTGCCATCAATAAATCAAATGTGATCAGGGTGAGGGACAGGAAAGAAGGAAATATGGGGAAATAGGGTGAATGTCAGGTGGATTAGAGAGATACAGTCATGGGGGTCAGGTGTGGTATCCGGAATAATGTGAAATCCAGGCCAGGAACAATTGTGGGAGACTCAACAAAGAGTGAGTGTAGCTGAAGGAGCCAGGGAGCAGAAAGTATATGCATCAGGTGTGAGGAAGAAAATAGATTTTGGAAGTTACGAGAGCTGTGGAGAGTGAGTTGAGCATAGTTTGTGATTTTCAGGGCCTCTAAAAGTATTAGGGCAGCGGCAGCCACTGCATGGAGACATGATGGCCAGCCTAAAACAGTAAGGTCAAGTTGTTTGAACAAAAAGCCTACAGGATGCGGTCCCAGTCCTTGTGTAAGAATTCCATACTGCACAGCCCTGCACTTCAGCTGTGTGTAATGAAAAGGGTTGGAATGAGTCAGGGAGAACTAGTGTGAGGGCAGTCTCTAAAGCTGTCAAAGGAGTAGGGAAAGGATTTAGGATCTATGGGGTCAGCTAAGTTTCCTTTTGTGAGTTTATATAATGGTTTTGTTAGGATGGCAAAACCAGCTATCCAAAGGCGGAAGTATCCAACCATTCCTAGGAAGAAAAGGAGTTGTTGTTTTGTAGAAGGCGTTGGGGTTTGAGAGATCAGTCGGACACGATTGGCAGGGAGAGCATGTGTGTTTTCATGAAGAATTATGTCAAGATAGGTAACAGATGAGGAAGAAATTTGGGCTTGAATGAAGTAATGGGGGCTGTCCGTGAAGCCTGCGGCAGTACAGCCCAGGTAATTTGCTGAGCCTGATGGGTGTCAGGGTCAGTCCAAGTGAAAGCGAAGAGAGGCTGGGATGAAGGGTGCGAGGAATAGCAAAGAAAGCATGTTTGAGATCCAGAACAGAATAATGGGTTGTGGAGAAGTTGTGGAGGGAGGTATTGAGGATAGGAGAGTACATGGGTTTGGCACCACAGGGTGGATAGGCAAGACAGTTTGGTTGATAAGGTGCAGATCATGAACTAACCTGTAAGACTTGTCTGGTTTTTGGACAGGTAAAATGGGGGAATTGTAAGAAGAGTTTTTAGACTTTAAAAGGCCATGCTATAACAGGCGAGTGATAACAGGCTTTAATCCTTTTAAAGCGTGCTGTGGGATGGGATATTGGCATTGAGCCGGGTAAGGGTGATTAGGTTTTTATGGGATGGTAAGGGGTGCATGATCGGTTGCCAAGAAGGGAGTAGAGGTGTCCTATACTTGTGAATTAAGGTAGGGAGATACAAGGGGAGGATGTGAAGGAGACTTTGAACTGGGGAAAAGGGCAGCAGTGAGGTGTGGCTGTAGCCTAGATTCCTAGTCAGGGAAGCAGATAATTTAGTTAAAATGTCTCAACCTAATAAGGGAGCTGGGCAGGTGGGGATAACTGAAAAAGAGTGCATAAAAGAATGTTGTCCAAGTTGGCACCAGAGTGGGGGAGTTTTAAGAGGTTTAGAAGCCTGGCTGTCAATACCTACAACAGTTATGTGGGCAAAGGAAACCAGCCCTTGAAAAGAAGGTAATGTGGAGTGGGTAGCCTCCGTATCGATAAACAGGGGACGGACTTACCCTCCACTGTAAGAGTTACCCAAAGCTCCGTGTCTGTGATGGTCCAGGGGGCTTCCGAGGTGATCGGGCAGCGTCAGTCTTCAGCCGCTAAGCTGAGAAGATCTGGGAAGGAGTCGGCCAAGGAGCGCTGAGTTTGGGCTCCAGGGGCTTTAGGAGCGGTGGCGACGTGAGTCGGACAGCCTGACCTCCAGTGGGGGCCCGCACAGACAGGGTATGGCTTAGGAGGAATCCCACGCTGCGGGCATTCCTTGGCCCAGTGGCCAGATTTCCGGTCCTTGAAGCAAGATCCTGGGGGAGGAAGTCCTGAAGGAACGCCTGACCGCTGTGGCTGAGGCGTTTTGAAGTTTTTGTGTGCTGGAAGTATGGCTGGGGTTTCTCTCACAGCAGAGGCAAGTAATTGCAACTCTTCTCTATTATTATACACCTTGAAGGTGAGGTTAATTAAGTCCTGTTGTGGGGTTTTAGGGCCAGAATTTAATTTTTGGAGCTATTTCTGATGTCGGGAGTTGACTGGGTGATAAAATGCATATTAAGAAAAAGGCGGCCTTCTGGCCCTTCTGGGTCTAGGGTGGTAAAGTGTCTAAGGGTTGCTGCCAAATGGGCCATGAACTGGGCTGGGTTTTCATCTTTACCTTGGGTAGTTTCTTTAAGTTTGTCATAATTAACAGCTTTGTAAACTGCCTTTTTAAGCCCTTCAACTAGGCAGGAAACCATGTAATCTCGCCTAGCTATACCTGGGGAATCTGCCTGATGGTTCCATTGGGGATCTTCTCAGGGAACTGCTCTAATGCCGTCCTGGAGGTCTGGCTCATGAAGCCCGTGGTTATCAGCGTGAGATTGGGCTAGAGAAAAAACTCTCCTGTTCATCTGGGGAGAGGCTAGAAGTTGGGATGACATTTAAGTCACTCCAGGTTAAATTATAGGACAGAGTTAGATATCAGAATTCCTGTATATATTTAGTGGGGTGTGATGAGAAAGAGCCTAAACACTGACTGATCTGAGAGAGGTCTGAGAGAAAAAGGTACGTGTACCCTGACTATGCCTTCAGCTCCAGTCACCTCTCTAAGAGGAAACTGTTGGGCAGGTGGAGGAGAGCTAGTCGAGGAACGAAACTGTAAGCCAGACTGGGTGTGAGGAGGGGAGGTGATAGAAGAATTTATAAGGTGGGGGAGCAGAGGCTGAGGAAAAATTGGAACCTAGCTCGGGCTGGCTAGGAGCAGCCTGGGGAGGAGGGGAGAGGTCAGACGGGTCCGTAGAAAAGGAAGATTCAAAAGACTCAGAGACGTTTGGGGTAGGGACTGAAGGAACAGACATGAGAGAAAGAAGAAAGATTTGGGACGAGTCTCATTGGGAGTAGAAACTAGGGAGGGACCAATGTCTGGACGTCAGGCACCTCAGACCATTTGCCCATTTTTTGACAAAAATTATCTAGATATTGTAGGATAGACAAATCGAAAGTGCCATTCTCTGGCCACTTGGAACTACTGTTGAGTTTGTACTGGGGCCAAGTGGTATTGCAGAAGAAAGTAAGATGCTTGGATTTTAGGTCAGGCGAGAGTTGAAGAGTTTTTAAGTTCTTGAGAACACAGGCTAAGGGAGAAGGAGGAGGAATGGAGGGTGGAAGGTTGCCCATAGTGAAGGAGGCAAGTTTAAAGAGAAGGGTAGAGACACGGAGAAGGGGCTAGGGAGCAGCCCTAGGCTGCAACATGTGTGATCAGCCAAAGCATGCGTCCCCACAATTGACTTGCCACCAAGGGAATGTGGGTGAATGACCAAGGCAGGCGTCCCCGCGGAGATCAGACACCAGTGAAACATGGGTGAATAATCAGAGAGGCGTCCCCGCAATGATTAAACACCAAGGGAAGGCTGCCTTCCCAAGTCCGTGACCAGTGCCGGCGTTTTGGGTCCACGGATAAAATGTGTCTCCTTTGTCTTTACCAGAAAATGAAAGGAAATGAAAGTAAGACAAGGGAGAGATTGAAGGGTAGCGCCAAGATTGAAAGGAGAAAGAGGTTGGAGGATAGTGAGAGGTTGGAGAAGAGAGTAAAAAGAGGCCACTTACCTGATTTAAAATTGGTGAGATGTTCCTTGGGCTGGTTGGTCTGAGGACCCGAGGTTGAGGTGGATCTCTTCATGTAGGTGGATCTCTTCATGGAGTGAGGGTGAGGACAGGGGACTGTTCTCCCAAAGGAGTCCCGCTGACCCGGGTCTTCGGCACCAAATGTCTCACGTGTCCGTTTGAAGAGACCCCCAAACAGACTTTGTGTGAGCAACATGGTTGTTTATTTCACCTGGGTGCAGGTGGGCTGAGTCTGAAAAGAGAGTCAGCAAAAGGTGGTGGATAATCATTAGTTCTTATAGGTTTTGGGATAGGCGGTGGAATTAGGAGCAATGTTATGAAAGCAGGGTATGGATCTTACAAAGTACAGTCTCAAGGGTGGGGAGAATTACAAAGAACCCTTAGGGTGGGGAGATTACAAAGTACATTGATCAGTTAGGGTGGGGCAGAAACAAATTACAATGGAGGAATGTCATCAGTTAAAGCTATTTTCACTTCTTTTGTGGATCTTCAGTTGCTTCAGGCCATCTGGATGTATAATGCAGGTCACTGGGGATATGATGGCTTAGCTTGGGCTCAGAGGCCTGACACCCTGCATCCTAGCACTGGCTCATATCCCATCACCTATATCTTTGTTCACAGGATAATTTAACCTATGGAATGGTGTGCATGGCAAACAAAGGGTGATAGAGTCCAGATTAAAATTCACCTGTAAGGGAAAAGAAAAACATTTTTCCTATTTTCATTTCAATGGCTATGTATGTCAGTAGATGGGGGTCAGCATTTTCCCTCATCTGAGTGACCTGGAAGGTTTCTGCAATAAACAAGTCATAAGCATACACTGACATCTTTTATTACTTCCAGAAACAACAAATTACTCACTGTTAATTTAAGAGGGCTGCTTTAGAAACCTCTGTAAGAGGCCAAAGGAATAATCCAGTTTTACAAGTTAAATGTAACTTAGGTGATGTGTAGGGAAAACTCTCTCTATGATTTTTCTCTACTCTGACACCACAGCAACAATCAACAACATAAGAAGACTTCTATGACCAAACGTGGGGTTTTTTTCCCCCATGCACCAAGCAGTGGACACCAGCTGGGTGTCCTCTAATTCAGTTACGACACTATCTACCTGAAGATACTGTCAGAACCCACAAGTTGAGGGCTCAGTCCCCAAGACTGCCCACCCCCAACTCCAGTGATTAAGTCCAGGCCTCCAGAACTTCTGACCTACAGGCTTTAAGTTGGGGTTCCTATGACCTCCTCTTTGGGTTCGATTAATTTGCTAGCCAGCTCACAGAACTCTGGGAAACACATACCTGTATTTACTGGTTTATTATAAAGGATATTGCAAAGGATACAGATGAAGAGACACATAAGGCAAGATACAGGGGAAGAGACATGAAACTTCCATGCCCTCCCTGGGCCTGCCACTCTCCAGGAACCTCCATGTGTTCAGCTGTCTGGAAGCCCTGTGAACCTAGTTCTCTTGGGTTTTTATGGAGGCTTCCTGACATCAGCATTCCTTCTCCCAGGGTATAGGGCAGACTCTTTCTGGGAAAAGTCTTAAAACCCACAATCAGAAAGATAGAAGATTAGAGTCCTGCCTTGGGCAAGTGAAAGGAGGGCAGGAGAATGTCAGAGGCCTGCTCCTGAGGCTTAACACACCTCACATTATGACCAAAGACGGTAACAAGGGCTATAGGAGTTATAAGCCGGGAACTGTGGATAAAAACCAATGTATAGCATAACACCACAGATGATTAGAATAAACAATGGACAGATCCATGAGCTTGCTTTGGAAGTTAAGTAAATCCTTGTAAAGTTAAGTAAATCCTTGTAAAGTTAATTTCATTTTCACTTTGCTACCAGGCATTTTCTGATGACAAATATATTGTTTATTGCATAATATATTCTAAGATAGGCTTGTATCTCTCTATCTCAAAATAGCCACCTGGCGGCTAGCCTAACGTTTTTGGTTGAGGGCTTAGAAAATGGGAGCTCTGAGGTTGAGGGTCTTGTTGGTTTTGAATTGTGGTTTACTCTTTATTCTTTAATAATGTAGCCTGGATGCTGTCACATGAGCTTATTCTGCTTCCTAAATGATTGTTAATAATGGTAACTGCAGGCTACATTTTATTGAATGAGACTTTTAAGATTACTCTGTCGGCCGGGCGCGGTGGCACAAGCCTGTAATCCCAGCACTTTGGGAGGCCGAGACAGGCGGATCACGAGGTTAGAAGATCGAGACCATCCTGGCTAACACGGTGAAACCCCGTCTCTACTAAAAAAAAAATACAAAAAACTAGCCGGGCGAGGTGGCAGGCACCTGTAGTCCCAGCTACTCGGGAGGCTGAGTCAGGAGAATGATGTGAGCCCAGGAGGCGGAGCTTGCAGTGAGCTGAGATCCGGCCACTGCACTCCAGCCTGGGCGACAGAGCCAGACTCCGTCTCAAAAAAAAGAAAAAAAAAAAGATTACTCTGTCATTCAATTTGGTATTTTGCAAGTTTTCTTGTTAATCTTTTTATCGATCTAAATTTGCCTTCTCTGTAACTGGAAGGAGAAAAGTTCATGCAATAAAGACAATAAAATATTAGTTCTTTATCAAAATAGGAAGAAGAAACATAAACAACTTTCTTTCACAAAAATAATGTTTTTGTATCTGACTCAAAAAGATTATCAGGCCAGGCTTGGTGGCTCACACCTATAATCCTAGCACTGTGGGAGGCTGAAATGGGCAGATCACTTGAGGTCAGGAGTTCAAGACCAGCCTGGCCAATATGGTAAAACTCCATCTTTACCAAAAAAATACAAAAAAAAAAAATTACCTGGGCGTGGTGGTGTGCACCTATAATCCCACCTACTTGGAGGCTGGGGCACCAGAATTGCTTGAACCCAGGAGGTGGAGGTTGCAGTGAGCCGAGATCTTGCCATTGCACTCCAGCCTGGTTGACAGGGTGAGTGTCATTAGTTCTTATAGGTTTTTTTGTCTCAAAAAAAAAAAAAAAGATTATCCAGTCACCTATAATAGTAGTTAAAAGACTTCAGTCAGTCCTAGCTCTACTTGGCTAAGTGACTTAACTGTAAACTATCTCCATTTCTTTCAGAAAATGTATTTTCTATTCCTTTGGAAGTACTTTTCCCTTGCTATTCCCTGAGTTCTGTTGTGAGCTGTCATCATAACCTGGGCCTCCCTGGCTAAGTAATTGGTATAAGGACTGACAACTTCTTGCCCAATCTTGGGAGTTGGTGCAGCTCAATAATGATTGGCGCATGTTTGACTTTAGACCATTCTTTCCCTGGGATTTTTCTATTAATAAATGGTTGCAGGAAGGAGGACTTGAAGAGGGAATCATTTCATTTCTGTCTCAAGTTATGACAATATGAGTCAAGATCCGCCTGTAACTGGGGTCCCAGAAGAAACCTATGTGAGAAGATGAAGCCACCGTTTGTCATCATAGGGGTGGGTCAGCATTCCAGTTGTCCCATTTTTCTTGCTCTTCAGTTATACAAATAAAGAAATTTTTCATTCTTATCTAAGGTAGGTCCGGCTAGCTTTCTGTCACTTGCAACCAAAAGTCCAGGCTTATACAAGAGAGAGAAACAAAAAGATATTTAGGTTCAAAAAATCAGTTGCACAAGTACAAGACAGGAGAAGCCTGCCTGATTGTTCACAGTTTACATAGTACCTAGAAATGTTAGTTAACCACAAGCCTGCCATGAACCAACGAAGGCTTGAATTGCTTAAAACAAAACAAGACAAAACTTGAGTGCAATTTGAATTGCAATAGTAAAAGTATAGGTCAGAAGGGAGGTAGCAGTTTGGTTTACTATGTTTGGTCAGATCCTGACTGTAGCTTTTGTGTTTTGGGGAAAAGTGGTATTGTTGTAAAGTTCTAGATAGCACATTGTACAGGAGAATGAAAACTAGATGGTATAGAGGAGGATAGCCATAAAAGTGAGATTTAGAAAAAGAAATTTATTATTAGTAATGATTAAAATTCTAGAGAAAAGTTGGTGAAAAATAACAAGGGAAATGGAAAAAAGTAGAAGCAAAAGCTACCATCTTTAAACACCAAGTACCAGGCACTATGCTCACACACTTTATGTTGTTATTAAATCCTTCAGTAAGCTTCTCAGGTAGATAGGTCTTACTATGCCCATTTTACAAATGAGAAAACAGAAGTACAGTGAAGTTATGTAATTTGTTCAAAGTCACCTGGCTAAATAGAGAGGGTCCACATTCATATCCAAACATGTCTAATACCCAAAGCCAAACTCTAGCTATACTACCGCTTTGGACAACTTTCACTGAATAATATGTCAAGCTCTGACAGGTAAATGAAATAAATTAGCATCAGTACAGGCAGTTAGGAGGATCAGTGGTTCCCTCAGCCAGACAGGCTATCTTGTCTCTCCCTCTGAGTTTCCATGAGGTTTGGTTTGTACCTTTCTAATGCCCTTTGAATTTCTTGTCTGATGTTGTTATATTATTGTCTGAACTCTGTGAACAAGATATTAAGTTTCTTTAGGGCAAAAACTTTGTTTTTTGTTTGTTTGTTTGTTTGTTTGTTTTAATATCACAGAACACTCAATTCAGTGCCTAGTGCACAGACTTCTAGTGACTTCCTAACCATGGGGTAACTGACAATGGAATGGAATGTCTCATGGAGCAGAAAGCTATTATATCACTGGATTTGTTCAGAGACACATAGGGAATGTCTGCACTGGATGTTGGACCAGAGGAACTCCTTAGACACTTTACTTCCTTAACCCCAGTGTTCATTACATACTACATTTTTCAAAATGAAATTAGCTTTAACTTTAAATATGATGATTGCGTATTAACATATAAAAAAGTTATATTTCTTTATAATTCTTTGCTTATCCATACTAAAATTAGGATACTTGTTTTTTTTAAGATGGAGTTTCACTTTTGTCGTCCAGGCTGGAGTGCAATGGCACCATCTCTGCTCACCACAACCTCTGCCTCCCAGGTTCAAGTGATTCTCCTGCCTCAGCCTCCCAAGTAGCTGGGACTACAGGCGCGTGCCACCACACCCAGCTAATTTTTGTATTTTTAGTGGAGACAGGGTTTCACCATCTTGGCCAGGCTGGTCTCGAACTCCTGACCTCATGATCCACCCGCCTCGGCCTCCCAAAGTGCTGGGATTACAGGCATGAGCCACTGCGCCCGGCAAAATTAGGATACTTTTTAATTAGTGTTGGCCATTTTATTGATTTCTCCTCCTCCCGAGGGAAATCAGCAGCCTACAATAGAAAAAAAAATGTCTATGGCTGGGCGCAGTGGCTCACACCTGTAATCCAAGCACTTTGGGAGGCCAAGGTGTGTGGATCACTTGAGGCCAGGAGTTCAAGACCAGCCCGGCCAACATGGTGAAACCCTGTCTCTACTTTACAAATACAAAAATTGCCAGGCATGGTGGCTCATGCCTGTAAATCCCAGCACTTTGGGAGGCCAAGGCAGTTGAATCACCTGAGGTCAGTAGTTCAAGATCAGCCTGGCCAACATGATGAAACCCCGTCTCTACAAAATACAAAAAAATTAGCTGGGCATGGTGGTGTGTGCCTGTAGTCCCAGCTTCTCGGGAGGCTGAGGCAGGAGAATCACTTGAACCTGGGAAGCGGAGGTTGCAGTGAACCGAGATCGTGCCACTGAACTCCATCCTGGGTGACAGAGTGAGACTCCATCTCAAAAAAAAAAGAAGAAAAAAATGCCCGTGTTAACTGGGCACGATGGCTCATGCCTGTAATCTTAGCACTTTGAGAGGTCGAGGCAGATGGATAGCTTGAGCTCAGGAGTTCAAGACCAGCTTGGGCAGCATGATGAAACCCTGTCTCTACCAAAAATACAAAAATTAGCTGGGCGTGGTGCAGTATGCCTGTGGTCCCAGCTACTTGGGAGGCTGAGGTGGGAGGATCACTTAAGCCCAGGAGATCAAGGCTGCAATGAGCTATAATCGTGCCATTGCACTCCAGCCTGGGTACGCCATTGCACTCCAGCCTGAAAAAAAAAAAAAAAAAAAAAAAAAAAAAATCCTGTGCCTAATTTGAGAGAAATTTATAAATTTTAAGTTTTTAGTCAGGAAAGTGGAAATGAACTGTCATAAAATGGGATGTTTTATATTTACTTTTGTTCCTAGTTACTAAGACAAGAATGCTATTCAAAGAAAGTGAATGAATAGAAAATGGGAGACACTATAATAGTATAACATCAAGAATGCTTAAAAAAACAGTCTCAGAATTGTTCTTTGTACACAAAAACAATGGTGCTTAACAATATATTGGTTCCTAAATCAAATTTCCAGCTGCCAGCAGCCACCCTTGAGTAGGAAGTGATTTAGTGCGAGCAAGTTGGTTGCAGCATGCCTCCTGCTTCCCAGGCACCAAACCCACTGGCAACAGAGCTACAGGACTGTTGAGCACTTGGATCCAATATCCTACTGCTCATAGTGCTGTAAAACCATGAACTAAACCTTTTAATTGTTAGAGGACAATGGTCAGTAAAGCAAAATCAATATTCTTCCAGATGGCATTACTTGGGGACTCCACTGCTGCTTGCTTCTGCCCTCTGGTTGCTTAGATCTTGGGGAGCCTCATTAGATGGGTCAAAGCTTGCATGATCTGACAGCCTCAGTGAGCAGGCCAGAATTGCAGGGGAGAATATGGGACAACAAATTCTACAGTGATGGTCTTACTATTAGGTGAGAAGCCCTTGGGAAATCTACTTCATGCTCTGTCATTTTTGCCATTTTGGGTAACTGCCAAACCTGCTTATTTGAAGTTCATCCATATTCTTCTTCATCCCAAGCACCCAGAATACCAAATCAAAATGTGAGGAAAGCAGGAAGGTACTAGAATGTGGGGGCAAATATGAGGGCCTTCAAAACTCATAGAATTAAGCAAATCAACAATAAAAAATACAACTAGAATTTCAGCTTTATCATAATGGCCATGAAAATGGGAGAATAGCCTTTGTGTTTTTCCTAGATGCATTCTAAATTGTACTGTTAAAGAAACTTCTGAACTTTTACATACAGGGTTTTAGTTGGTCAGTGTGCTCATAAAAATGCTTTTAGAAAACAAGTGAAACTTAGGAGTGCTAATTTAGTAAAATGGCTGTCAAGATCTGGCAGACCGCCGGATGTCATGGCTCATGCCTGTAATCCCAGCTTTTTGGGAGGCCAAGGATTGCTTGCTTAAGCCCAGGAGTTCAAGACCAGCTTGGATGACATAGTGAGACCTCTGTCTCCACAAAATATAAAAAATTAGCTGGGCGTGTTGGCATGCACCTGTAGTCCCAGCTACTTGGGAGGCTGAAGTAGGAGGATCAGTCGAGCCCAGGAGGTTGAAATTGCAGTGAGTTGTGATCACACCACTGCACTCCAGCCTGGGTGACAGAGTGAGACCCCTCTTTCAAAAAATAATAATAATAATAATAATCTGGTAGACTGAGTTAGAGTATTAGGATTTCTAAAGATATATTTGAAATCAAATGATAAAATCCTATGAGTTGCTCAATATTTTACATTTTAATAAGACTGGAGATTTTTCAAATTATGAAATATTTTCTTCATGTCTGTGATATTTTCACTCAGCCTTAAAATCAGTACAGAAGAACTCTAGTCCAAATTAAAATCATTGGGTAACCTTAAACTTTCCCATCTTGTCTCCTGATAACCTACTGTCTATGCTTTAAAAATCAGTATAAGCATAATTTTCCTCTATGGAAATTTTAATGAATTTTTCCTGTAGGTAAAGTTTTTTTTGCCTTCCTTGATGCCCAAATTCTGTCTGTCCTAACTCAATGGATTCAATATTTATTGAATTGCCCAGCATGGGTAAACCAATTACAAAAACGAAGACATGGGTATTGCTATGGTTTGAATGTCCTCTTCAAAACTCATGCTGAAACTTAAGTATTGAGAGGTAGGGACTTTAAGAGGATTAATAAATTCATTGATTAATGGATTAATGGCTTCATGGATTAATAGGTTATAATGGGAGAGAAACTAATGGTTTTATAACAAGAGGAAAAGAGACCTAGCTAGCATGTGAGCACACTCACCCCCTTCACCATGTGATGCCCTGCACCACCTCAGGATATTGCAGAGTCCCCACCACCATGAAGAAGACTCTCACCAGATTCGGCCCCTCAACCATAGACTTCCCAGCCTCCACAACTGTGAGAACTGAATTTCATTTCTTAAAAATTATCCAGTTTCAGGCCAGGGGTGGTGGGTCACTCCTATAATCCCAATACTTTGGGAGGCTAAGGCGGGAGGATTGCCTGAGGCTAGAAAGAGTTAGAAACCAGCCTAATCAACATAGTGAGACTGTCTCTACAAAACAAAAATTAAAATTTTTTTTAATTTTTAAAAATGTTAAAGTAGCTTAGATATGGCGGTGTGCACGTATGGTCCCAGCTACTCAGGAGACAGGCAGAAGATTACTTGAGCCCAGGAGTTTGAGGCTGCAGTGAGCTGTGATTGTACCACTGCACTCCAGCCTGGGTGACAGAGCAAGACCCTATCTCTAAATAAATAAATAAGTAACCAACCCAATTTCAGATATTCTGTTATAAACAACAAAAAATAGACTAAGATATCTAAAAATATAACTGTTAGATACTGTGGCAGGCAGCCTCTAACATGGTCCCCAGTGATCCTGCCTTTTGGTGTATAATCTTGTCTCCTTGAATATGGGCTAGACTTACTGACTTGTTTCTAATGAATAAAATTTGGCAAAGGTCATGGGATGTCACTTTTGGGATTAGGTTATAAAACAACTAGGGCTTTTCCTCGAGCATCTTCTCTCTCTCTGTCTCTCCCTTTCTGAAGGAAGCCAGCTGCCATATTGTGAGTACCCTCTGGAAGGGCCTTTATGGCAAGGAACTGATGTTTCCAGCCAGCAGCCAGCAAGAACCGTAGGCCTTGTGAATGAGCTTGGAAGCAGATCCTCCCACACTCAAGCCTTGATATGACAACAGCCTGAGACCCAGAGGTCAGTAAATTGTCAAGTTTGTATATCTAGCAAATAGCAGAGCCAAAATTCCTGTTTCTCAAACTCAAGATTTCCTCATCTGGAAAATGTGATAGTTGTTCCACATAGCCAGAGCTAAGTGTTATTTAGCTATAAGAGTCTAATGAATCTAGGTCCCAAACTAAGTTCATCATTGTCCCCTCCTTCCCTCTACACTGATCCTCTTCTTTCAGGCTCCCTGCCCATGTTTTTTTTCTTTGTTTCTTTTTTTTCCCCTGCCCATGTTCTTGATTAACTCTCTAATCAGCCAGGCTCAAAATTTTGAAAATTTTAACACCCTCTTTTTTTCTACCTTTTCATATATAAAATGAGTTCTGTATGGTTTTATCTTGAAATTATCTTTTTCTTCTTCTCCCTAGTTCAAGCTTCTACCATATCATGTGTGGATAGTTGCAAAACCTACAGTGTCCAGTTTTTCCTGACCCAATCCGCTTTGTTGGATACTTCTCATACTAATCTTCTTTAAATGTTACTTTCATCAATTCCTCCAAAAACCATAACGAGCCCGTTTCTTATAAATTATGTCCCACTCCTCTCCTGGTTTAGCTCTCCAAAAGCCAGCACCACCCTTGGGAGCCAGCCTTCTAATCCCCAACACAAACCTTCTGCTTCAGTCTATCTGGCTTGCTTTTGGGCCCTTGAGTTATCCATGCTAGTGTCTGCCTCTGAGACTTTGTATCGTCTTTGGATTGTTATTTTATTGTTTACCCAAATTCTGCTATCCATAACATCCCAGCTAAATCCAACATCCTGCTCAGATCCCAAGAGGCTTCACTATTGCTAAACTTGACATCCCAGGTCTTTCTAGGCCCTTAGGGGCTACTATTCCCCATTAAATTTCCCTATCCCCTTTCCATACAAGTACCTAAAATGTAAGTGTCCCCACTCATCCGTCTTATCCTGTATACTGGTCCCCAGACCCCCTTGTGCCTACCCAAACTCATTCCCCCACTGCCTCCTTCCTCCTCACACCTTTCTGCTGTACTCTCCGGAACCCCCATTTTATGGAAAGCAAACCATCCTACATCCCCAGCCTGTCTCCCACTCCTTGCCTTAACTGAAACTTGGCTATCTTACGAGAACATAGCTTCCCCTGCTACTGTCTTGAATTGAGGGGTGCTTACTTTACCAGTCCTCATATACTGTGGGGTTGGGAGCAGGGTTGGCCTTCTCCCAGCTTCACAATGCTACTGCCACACCATTGCTCTGAAAATAAATAAGAGATTAAGCCAGCTGGCATGCCCGCCCCCCATCCGTCCATGCCTGTATCATCTAACACCTTCCTGACACTCCTACAATGACTTTTTTTAAAAGGCACCTGGTTTATAGTCTTTCTCTCCTAAAGATCTTAAATTACAGCTTTAAAACAGTATTTTTTATTACTCTTTCTCCTTAAAAATATACTATTGTAGGCCCTGCAGGATGACTCATACCTGTAATCCCAGTGTACTGGGGGGCTGAGGCAGGAGATTACTTGAGGCTAGGAGTTTGAGACTAGCCTAGACAACATAGCAAGACCCCATATCTACAAAATATAAACACTAAAAAAATTAGCCATGCATAATGGCATATGCCTGCAGTCTCAGCTACAAAAAGAGGCTGAGCAGGGAGGATTGCTTGAGCCCAGTTCAAGGCTGTAGTGAGTTACTATTGCACTTGTAAGTAGCCACTGCACTTCAGCTTGGACAACAGAGTGAAACTGTATCCTTAAAAAAAAAGTACTATAATAAAAATCCCTCTATAATCTTATCTATCCACACCCTACTCCAGTGATGACCACCATGCACAGCTTGGTGTGCATGCTTCTGAATCTACTTTAGAGGTCTCGAATCTACTTTGGAGGTCATTGTCTTTGTGGATTACCTTTAGAGCACCCTACCCTTCCTGCACTTTTATCTGCTCAACTCCAGGGACCATCACCTGCCCCCAACTATTCTGTATTAGAGGGCTTAAACTCCAGCCTTCCTCCCTCTAACTACAATCTCCTTTCCCTTCTAGTTGCCTCATGCTGTCCCTGTACCTGATTTTGAGGTATAATCACCCAATCCTTTCTTTTTAATTGAGCTGAAATTCACATAATATACAATGAACCGTTTTTAAAGTATTCACTTCAGTGGCATTTAGTGCATTCCAAGTGCTGTGTGAATACTACCCAGTCTACAGATTCAATGCAATCCCTATGAAAATCTTTTTTTTTTTTTTTCAGAAATAGAAAAACCTATCCTAAAATTTATATGAAATCTCAAGGGACCCTGAATAGCCAAAACAACTGATGTAGAACAAAGTTGGAGGGGTTCACACTTTCTGATTTCAAAACTTACTACAAATCTATAGTAGTCAAAACAGTATGGTACTGGTGTAAGGACATATAGACCAATGGAATAGAATAGAGAGCCCAGAAATAAACCCTCACATATATGGTCAATTAATTTTCAAGAAGGATGCCAAGACCATTCAATGGGAAAAGGACAATCTTTGTAACAAATGGTGCTGGGAAAACTGCATATCCATATGCAAAAGAATGAAGTTGGATTCTTACCTTACATCATTTATAAAAATTAACTCAAAGTGGATCAAAGATTTAAAGGTAAGACCCACTCTTAGAAGAAAACACAGGAGAAAATATGACATTGGATTTGGCATATTTATTGGATATGATACCAAACACAAAAGTAACAAAAGAAAAAAACCAACAGTGGACCCCATGAAAACTAAAAACTTACGTGCATCAAAAGACACTATCAACAGGGTAAAAAGGCAACCTACATAATGGGAGAAAATAATCTGCAGATCATATGTCTGATATGGGATATGTTTGGGATATTTCCAGAGTATAGAAATTGCTTTTTAAAACAAAAATATACTATTTTTGTGAGGTAAAAGATAATTAAAATTTAGAGGTTTACTTTCTCTCTCTATATATATATGTATTTGTATGTGTGTCTGTATGTATACAAATAGACCCCAACTTATGATGGTTTGACTTACAATTTTTCATCTTTATGATGGGTTTATCAGGGTAGTAAATGCATTTTCGACTTACACTATTTTCCATTTACGGTGGGTTTATTGGTATGTAATCTCATCGTAAGTGGAGCATCATTTGATTTTATAGAATATATATGTTGAGGAAGACATATATAAGTTAGTATTATAAGCTTTATGAGATTAGGGGCCACATCTGGCATATGTAACATTTTTTCCCACAGTGCCTTGTAACAAGATCTTGACCCACAGTTAGTTTTCAATATTTTTTTTAATTAAATGAATGAATGACAGTGAAAGAATATTCTATTTAATCCCTACATTACCACCAGCATTATTTTTCTTAAAATTCAGATGTTTGTTCTGTTCCTTGTTTAGAAATCTTGTGTGACCTCACAGTGCCTTCAGAATCTGGTGTGAACTCCTTAGATGGTGGGCAGACCTTCCCTCCATCTGTTCTCACCCTCAGCCCCCACATGGTACACTGGAAAAGTGGCTTCAGCCTTCATGTGCCTTGGTCAAATAGGGACAATAGACACTACCTCAAGAATTGTTGAAAGGATTAAATGAGGCCGGGAGTAGTAGTTCATGCCTGTAATCTCAGCTCTTTGGGAGGCAGAGGCGGGCGGATCAGTTGAGCTCAGGAGTTTGAGACCAGCCTGGCCAACATGGTGAAACCCGATGTCAACTAAAAATACATAAGTTACCTGGGTGTGGTGGCATGTGCTTGTAATCTCAGCTACTTGGTAGGCTGTGGCAGGAGAATCGCTTGAACCCGGGAGATGGTAGTTGGAAGTTGCAGTGACCCAAGATGGCACCACTGCTTTCCAGCCTGGGTGACAGAGTGAGACTTAGTCTCAAAAAAAAAAAAAAAGAAGAAGAAGAAGAAGCCGGGCACGGTGGCTTACGCTTGTAATCCCAGCACTTTGGGAGGCTAAGTCGGGCAGATCACCTGAGGTCAGGAGTTCAAGACCAGCCTGACCAACATGTTGAAACCCCACCTCTACTAAAAATACAAAAAATTAGCTGAGCATGGTGGTGGGCACCTGTAGTTCCAGCTACTCAGGAGGCTGAGGCAGGAGAATCACTTGAACCTGGAAGGCGAAGGTTGCAGTGAGCCGAGATCGCGCCACTGTACTCCAGCCTGAGCAATAAGAGTGAAACTCCATCTCAAAAAAAAAAAAAAAAGATTAAATGAGGTGTCACCTGAAAATGTCCAGCATATAGTTATGATGAGTCAATTAATATGTTTCCTTTTCACCCTCCTGCATGCTGCTCTTCAGTGCACTGTTCACCCTTTCAGAGTGTACATGTAATTTTACTTCTCCATATTTTGTTCATGCTTTCCCCACTGCTTTATGTGTGTCTTCCCCGTCTTCCACCTCTCTGTAAAAATTAAATGAATGCTTCAAGACGAGTCTCAAATTGCACTTAGTAAAAGCTTTCTGACTCCCCCAGGAGGACTTAATTCTTTTTTTATGCTTTCATGTAATTTTATAAGACAATTTCTAAGAAACTTTCATAGACTGTCTTATATTACAGTTATCTGTGGACATAACTTGTGGACATATGTGTGTATCTTAAGAGCCCAACACAATATTAATTAAACTGAGTTGATTTTGTTGACCAGGAAATTTGGATCTTAAATCTCATAACTGAAATACATCATGAAATCATCCAAAGCACACTCTCTCTATAAATAGTTCCTCTCTTTATGTGATAACACCCAGCCTGGCAACATAGCACCCTTGCCACCCACAGCTCTCTGGAAGATACAGCTGTACAAGATAACATGAGGTAATGTGACTTCTAGGGATGGGTGGTGGTGGGGAAGCCCATCACTGCTTAGACCAGCATCGAACACGCCTGACCCAGGTGGAGCTAGTTATTTGCTCAGAAATGACTTGTATGGTGCAGGTTTCCTCAGAGGAGCCAGGCTAGTTCATGTGTATATTGCCAATTGATTGTGAGTACTGGAGCTCAGTGGTCTTCCTGGTCTAGATCCAGAAAGAGCAGCCATGTTGTGCCTCACACAGGATAAAGGAGCCGAGGAAGACAGACAGAATGTGGGAGAGGCTGGAGTTGGCTCAGAAGCAAATACAAGGGGAACACAGAGGGACAAGCCACCCTGTCCCTGAGAATTCCCCAGTTCTCTGACCAATTTGTATGAAACCTGGCAACTCTTTGTGTTCCATCCTTCGATACTGTGAGGTCTCTCTCTACACTCAGTAAATGCTCCTTTTTACCTCAGTGGACTAATGCTTTTTAGAGTCACATGCATGCTGACTTCAACAAAGCAAATTGTTTACCTGAATCAACTCTGTCCTGTACCATGTCCAGTCACTTGAATTTATATTTCATTTTTGACTCTCCATATGCTAATTATGACTTTGGGCAAATCTTTTGTTTGCTCTGTGTATTTGTCCATTTTCCGGTTGCTATAAAGATACCATTGAGACTGGGTAATTTATAAACAAAAGATGTTTAATTGACTCACAGTTCCACATGGCTGGAGAGGCCTCAGGAAACTTAAAATCATCTTGGAAGGAAAAGGGAAAGCAGGGCACATCTTACATGGCAGCAGGCAAGAGGAAGAGAAAGGGGTAAGTGCCAGACACTTACCAAACAAGTCAATCTCATGAGAATTCGCTATCACGAGAAAAGCATGGGGAACTGCCCTCATGATCCAGTCACCTCCCACGAGGACCCTCCCTTGACATGTGGGGATTACAATTTGGATTACAATTCAAGATGAGATTTGGGTGGGGCACAGAGCCAAACCGTATCACTCTGTGTCTCAGTTTCTTTAGTAGGTAAAATGCAATAATTTCATATGATGCTTTATCACTTTTCATACATCATCTCGTGAATTTTTAAAAAGTTCTTACGATATAGGCTAATATTTTTTGCCCATGTTTTACGAACAAAGGAACTTTCCCAAGGTCTCGCAATTAAGTCCTAGTGAAATGGGACTCAAACACCAGTCTCTGACTTCTGTCTACTCAGGTGGTCATCAACTCTACCTCAGAGAATATAAATTTTTTTTTTAATGGTAAGTCTTTGCAGATTGATTAAGATCCCCTTCTTGAGAATTTTTGGTGAAAGACTTTGAAGTCATCAGAGGTAACAGAGACTTCATATTATATTTGTATGAGTCCTGTTTCAAAATATATTGATAATGTGGCTGGGTGCAGTGGCTCACGCCTGTAATCTCGCACTTTGGGAGGCCGAGGTGGGCAGATCACCTGGGGTCAGGAGTTCAAGACCAGCCTGGCCAACATGGCGAAACCCCATCTCTACTAAAAATACAAAAATTAGCCAGGTGTGGTGGCACATGCCTGTAATTCCAGCTACTTGGGAGGCTGAGGCAGGAGAATCGCTTGAACCTGGGAGGCGGAGGTTGCAGTGAGCCGAGATCGCGCCACTGTACTCCAGCCTGAGCAATAAGAGTGAAACTCCATCTCAAAAAAAAAAAAAAAAGATTAAATGAGGTGTCACCTGAAAATGTCCAGCATATAGTT
>NW_012102588.1:2462923-2464173 GCF_000951045.1 Mandrillus leucophaeus
AGGAGAATCGCTTGAACCTGGGAGGCGGAGGTTGCAGTGAGCCGAGATTGTGCCATTGCACTCCAGCCTGGGCAACAAAGTGAGACTCCATCTCAAAATAAATTAGATAGATAGATAGATAGATAGATAGATAGATAGATAGATAGATAGATAATGAATTCAATGATAGGACCATTAGAGTGGAGATCTGTAGTTATAATAAAGTATTTCTAAAAATATGCATAATACTTGCCTGTGTCATGGGCTTCATGAAGAATTCCGGTTACTATCTGAAGGTTTAATTGTAAGGTTTGGGGCTCAAGATCTTATTTATCCTCATGGGCAGTACCTGGTACTTCCCCACTGTAAAGTATGCTAGCTCAGGTCACAAGGAACTTTGAGTGCTAGGATAGTACCACATGGTCCAGTTCCCCAAAACTTCTTCCCAGTGTCTCCACAGCTACTCACACAGCCCGAGCAGGTCTCGCCACTGGTAGCTCTCTTCCCCTACTTCCTCCAGGCCAGGGGTCGGCCTGATTCTGCTTAGAGCCTGCATGCAGCTCCCTCAGAGCCTTGGGGTGGCTGATCTTTGCTGCATCCCAGAACCACCTTGCAGAACCTTCCATGCAGAGCCCTGTTGAGTCACCATGCCTTCCTCCACCTGCTGCCACCAGACCACGTGACTTCTTTCTCAATTCACTCTGAAAGAGAAAAGTACGTTATGCAAACTAGATGCGAGCACAAGAGCACAACTCCCTTCCTCCCCAACACAGAGAAACACACTGGGGGCTCCTTGTGTAATTTAGAGATTAACTAACACATCGTGTTGCAATTGTGCCTATGTGAAAAAGAAATGGAAGGAGGAACCAGGTTTGGAGCTATTCACTGCTGCAAGGGCTCACCCTCAGTCTGACCTGTGCAGTAAGACTGAGAGAAGCACCAAGGGTATGGCTGGAAAAAATAACATTAAAACTATTTTACTATAATGATGATAGCTACCATTGTAGTGACATGTAATAATATTAGTAACGTTGAAATCTTTACTATATGCCATACATACATACTTATGTATATCGTATATATAATACATGTAAAGCCTTGTTGTTGTTGTTGTTGTTGTTTTTGAGACAGAGTCTCACTCTGTCACCCGGGCTGGAGTGCAGTGGCATGATTTCAGCTCGCTGCAACCCCTGCCTCCCAGGTTCAAGCAATTTTCCTGCCTCACCACCACTTTTTTTGTATTTTAGTAGAGATGGGGTTTCAACATGTTG
>NW_012102588.1:2468463-2468815 GCF_000951045.1 Mandrillus leucophaeus
TTCTTTGTTGATTACCATCCAGAGACAACATTTGTTTGAAACTTTGAACAGAATCAGTTTGTAAGGATGAAACCCTCATTCTTCCCCGCCAGGACCCAGACTTTCCATAGCTTGTACTCTGAGAATCGTGAAGTCTTCAGATGATTTGCAGTCCCAATGAAGAAGCTAAAATCAAAACTGATTTGGGGAAAAACCATTTACTTTCTGACCTCTTTGTAATCTTCAGATAATTTTTGTATACTTGTTTATTTTCTTAATGTCTCTTGATTATGTTTTTTCCTGTTTTGGTTTCATATATGAAATGTTCCATCTGTGTATTCATTTTCTGGATTTATTCCCTAGAATTTTAAGT
>NW_012102588.1:2469288-2470530 GCF_000951045.1 Mandrillus leucophaeus
TTTTGAGACGGAGTTTTGCTCTTGTTGCCCAGGCTGGAGTGCAATGGCTCAATCTCGGCTCACTGCAACCTCTGCCTCCTGGGTTCAGGCAATTCTCCAGTCTCAGCTTCTCAAGTAGATGGGATTACAGGCGCCTGCCACCACGCCTGACTAATTTTGTATTTTTAGTAGAGACGGGGTTTCACCATGTTGGTCAGGCTGGTCTTGAACTCCTGATCACAGGTGATCCGCCTGCCTCGGCCTCCCGAAGTGCTGGGATTACAGGCGTGAGCCACTCTGCCCAGCCTTCCCAGCACTATATTAGGCCCTGGGGATACTGAGAAGAGTGAATGCCCTTTCAGATGTGGGTTCCAATCTGGTTTAACCACTATCTTTCTGGGTAACTTTGAGCATGCTTCTTAAGTTTTCTGAGCCTGAGTTTATTCAACTGTTAAATGAGTACAATAATTTCTATGTCATAGGATTGTTGATAGGACTAGAAACACATGCAAAGGGCTTAGCCTAGTACAGTGTTCATATAAGGAGAAGCTCCTCAGCCAGGCCTGCTGGCTCACTCCTATAATCCCAACACTTTGGGAGGCTGAGGCAGGTGAATCAGTTGAACTCGGGAGTTCGAGACCAACCTGGGTAACATGGCAAAACCCCATCTCTACAAAAACTACAAAAATTAGCTGGGTGTGGTGGTGCCTGCCTATAGTCCCAGCTACTTAGGAGGAGGAGCCTAAGGTGGGAGGATCTCTTGAGCCTGGGAGGTGGAGGTTGCAGTGAGCCAAGATCATGCCACTGAACTCCAGCCTGGGCAACAGAACTAGACCCCGTCTCAAAAAGAAAAAAAAAAAAAAAAAAGGCATCATTTACTGTAGAACTTGTTGTATATGTATTCCTGAAAAAGAATTCAAAGGGAGACCCTCTTCCCAGGGTCACAGAGTGATCAGCGCCACAGCTTGGACTTGCAGCCTTAGCTTACCTGCCATCTTCCTACTGCATCAAAGCAGAGATTGCCACATGATTGCCCAGTGTGATTCAAAGTTTGAAGTCTGTATTTGTCTGAAAATTTCGGTGTATCTAGATTCTATATGTCTCTTGGACAGATGAAGAGCTGTTGTACACAGAAGGGAGATTTTAATTGAGGACTCTAACTCAAGAATAAATTCAAGGCCGGGCGTGGGGGCTCGCGCCTGTAATCCCAGCACTTTGGGAGGCCAAGGCGGAAGGATCACCTGAGGTCAGGAGTTCGAGACC
>NW_012102588.1:2473751-2474837 GCF_000951045.1 Mandrillus leucophaeus
AATACCCCAGAAAGAGCTGCCAGTGGGAGGAGGGGCCTCGGCCTCCCAAAGTGCTGGGATTACAGGTGTGAGCCACTGCGCCCAGCCGGCCTTACTTTATTTTCTAAGAACTGATAACTGTGAGTGAGTTCTGGTACACATCACCTTGTATGCTTCCTCTCCCATCCCAGCATGTCTGTGGAGATAAACCTCATTGACATGGAACCTCAGAGGCCGCTTGCAGAAGGAAGAATATATCACAACAAGTTGGCAACACTCTGTAAGAGCTGCAGTTCCAGTCCTCTGGCTTTGTTTCAGTGGGGCTGCTTTTAGGTTGATTGAATAACTAGCAGCAACGATAGCACCTAAATTATTATTTAATGAAAGTCTGTAATTTACTAGGCATGTGCTAACCAGTTTACATAAATTATCTCAAAGCCTCACAATAACCTTGAAAGGCTAGGTTTTCCCTTTCACAGATGAAGAAGTTGAATATTTGATTGGTTTATTCATTAAGGAACAGATTTTTAAATAAAAATACTTTTTAATATTTTTTGTAGCGATGGGGATTCCCTATGTTCCCCAGGCTGGTCTCAAACTCCTGGGCTTAAGCTCTCCTCCCACCTCAGCCACTGAAAATGCTGAGATTACAGGTATGAGCCACCATGCCCAGCTAAGGAACAGATTTTAATGGGTGCTTCTTATGTGCAAAACATGGGATTAGACACTGGGGATAGAAAACTGAATGACACATAGTCCTTGCTCTTAAGAAACATATGGTCTGTTGGGAAATCTGGCAGATCCACAGACAATTACAATCCTGGGGGAAACCCTGGGAAGGGTTAGAAAACACAGAAGATGGGCTGGGTGAGGTGGCTCACACCTGTAATCCTAGCACTTTGGGAGGCCAAGGCAGGCAGATTGCCTGAGCTCAGGAATTCAAAACCACCCTGGGCAACACGGTGAAACCCTGTCTCTATTAAAATACAAAAAAAATTAGCCAGGCGTGGCAGTGTGCACCTGTAGTCCCAGCTGCTCAGGAGGCTGAGGCAGGAGAATCGCTTGAACCCAGAAGGTGGAGGTTGCAGTGAGCCAAGATCACACCAC
>NW_012102588.1:2477692-2479698 GCF_000951045.1 Mandrillus leucophaeus
ATCTGAAACAAGTTTCATGAAATAATACTCTTGCAATGAGGTATGCACTATGGTTTTTAAAAATTCTATTCCACTTTATATATACAAAAGTTGGGACAGAGGTTCAGGAGCAGGGAAGGGATGAATAGGTAGAACACAGGGCACTTTTAGGGCAGTGATAGATGCATGACATTATACATTTATCAAACCCCACAGAACTGTACAACAAAAGAGTAAATCCTAATGTAAACTGTGGACTACTTCTTCTTATTTTTTAAGACAGGATCTCACTCTGTCACCCAGGCTGGAGTGCAGTGGCACGATCTTGGCTCACTGCAACCTCCACCTCTTGGATTCAAGTGATTCTCGTGCCTCAGGCTCCTGAGTAGCTGGGATTACAGGTGCATACTACTATGCCAGGCTAATTTTTGTATTTTTAGTAGAGACAGGGTTTCACCATGTTACCCATGCTGATCTCAAACTCTTAGCTTCAACTGATCTGCCCACCTCGGCCTCCCAAAGTGCTGGGATTATAGGTGTGAGCCACCCACCATGCCTGGCCAAACTATGGACTTTGGTTAATGATAGTATAGCAATATTAGTTCATTAATTGTATCGAATGTACTTTCTGTGCAATTTTTGTGTTAACCTAAAATTGTTCTAGAGCATATTATAAATATTTTTAAAAGTAAAAACCAAAGTTGGTTTTAGCCTACTCAAATTGACTTTACTATCCATTAATGGCTTGCTTTCCACGGTTTGAAAACTTGTGGCCTGGTGGGGAGTACCCTGGGTTTCTATTAGGTTGGTGCAAAAGTAATTGTGGTTTTACCATTAAATGGCAATTATTTTTGCACCAACCTAATAACTACATCCCAGCCTCTGTCACTCTATAGAGCCTGGCCTTCAACAAGCCATATAATAATGTCTCTCAGCTTTCTCATCTGAAAAACAGTGTTTGATGAGATGAATGCCAAGGTCCTTTCCAGATCCAAAATATTATACCTGTAAATATAAATTCTCATTTTAAAATGTCTTAGAGTAGAAGTCATGAAGCATGAATGGTAAATTATATGCATGTTATTTAGGCATGTTTTATGTTTTATAGTGATCAAATGGGTACTTTTTATCTTATTTAAAATAAATAAAATGAAAAGTAATGATTCTCCAGCAAAATATATAAATTACATTTCTCTCTGAGTTTCTGATTCAATATTTCTGTGGAAGAAGAAAAATAAAGAGCACATAGGAACGATACAAATGATACTTCCAATTTTGGCACTTGTCTGCCCTACTGCCATGTCCTGATGAGAGTATCCCCGAACTTAATTCTCACCGGTCATTGATGTTTGCTGGGAGCTACAGTGGGCGAGGTCCTATGCTGAGGGTGAGCCTAGTGGTGTCTCACTTCTTGTAGCTTGGGTCAGGAAATGGAAATCAGCTACTATATCCCAGAACCTTCTTGCCTTCCCAGTCCCAAGGCCATGATGGGCAAGGCAGGTGCTGTGGGAAGACTGTGCGTAAGGTCTGATTGGGACAGACCTGGGGTAAATCTCAGTGGCGCTTCTCAACAGCTATAGACCCCTAGATAAGTTATCTAACCACCATCCCCACAGTGTTCTCAGATGAAAATGGGGGTAATAACCCATCTTACAGGAGTTTAAAAGGATTAAATAGGGAATGTAGCTATCATCTTGCACCTGGAATTCTGCAAAGCATATGAAGGTGCCCTTGGAACTTCCTTCCCATTTTTCATATTTGCTCTGCCACCTCTCCACCCAGCCCCACTTTCTGCAACCAATTATATTATAAACCCCTCCCAAACACCTAATGCATCCTCCCACTCATGTAATTTGTTTACCTTGTTTTCTATTTATTTATTTTGAGATGGGGTCTCTGTCACCCAGGCTGGAGTGCAGTTGCATGATCTCAGGTCACTGCAACCTCTGCTTCCTGGGCTCAAGTGATCCTCCCAGTTCAGCCTCCTGAGTAGCTGGGACCATAGGCACACGCCATCGTGCTCGGCT